>NW_017670439.1:190927-237599 GCF_001879085.1 Nicotiana attenuata
TTTTAACATAAATGTTTACCGTAGAAAATAGGTAACAATAATTAAAATTTATAAATGGGATTCTAAAAATACATGATCTATTCCCGAGCTAGTTTGTAAGGGTGATTAGTGCTAAAACATAGAGTAAAGCAGTAAAGATCGAGTTAGCCAAAAATGATAATCGAACCAGTACGGGGATGTTCCCGGGCTTAGAGCAAGCCAATAGATACCTCGGGGCCAGGCCTCGAGCCTATCTCGGTCTTATCGAGGGTAGTCGGGAAGGGGATAACAGGTAAGTATATATGTAAACAAGGCTTTATACTGTCAATCTTGAGCTAAATGATGAAGAACAAACGAAGAACAATAAAATGCTAGAGCGACCTCGGGGTCGAAGAACACTGATAACTTAGAAGAAAAAGAGAGAAAGATATTATTGCTTATTGGATAAGTGGAGCAACATCCGCCCTTTACAAGGAAGGGTGAGTCCCCTTTTTATAGGGGAGGGGACTCTGTAAAATGCATGTATATTAATTGCGAGAATACAAAGATGGGATGGCTTGACGCGAGTCCTCTCAGTAGGCTCCAGATAGGCTGAACCTATCAGGTGTAGTCATATGCCTAGGAGACTTCCTCTTCTATTCTGACCTCGAACCCATCCTCCTTCGTCGGACTTAAACGAGCCCTGAGACCGAGAAATCGATCGTGGCCCTCCACCCTCGGGGTTTCGAGGAAGGCTTCTAAAATTGTCTTGATAGGAAAAATCAAGTCTTCTGATTTTACCGCGTACAGATAGTCTCCGCATTTCTCATGACGAAGTGATGGGAAACGATTCTGACACTCGACTCCTCGAGCTCTTTCTGGCGACTCTATAGTGGCGATTCAGAGCGTGGCATAGTTTTCCATGGCAGACGGCGTGTCTCGTAGATCTCTGCTCGACGTCCTGTCGTTTCCGCTCCTCGAGGCAAAGGTGCTGTCGTCGGTTTGTTTTTTCAAGAAGGTAGTAACTATACCCATCGGTCAATCTTTCAGAGCATCGATGACCGTGTCATTCCCCCCTATAAATGAGGGCGTTTTGTGGCATTGCATTTTTCATCTCAACACTTCTGCTGGTATGTTTTGCTTCTTCCTTCCCATCATCTTCTTTTGTCTTTGATTATCATGATGGGAGTTTTCTATCCCAAGGCTGTTTGGAGGATTTTTTCCGAGACGCGTCGAGGCCTTCTGCCGGGGCCTCATTTTGTTGATTATAAGCATGCTGTCCTGATACAGTCGCGGTCATTGATATGTAAGTCGCTGCTGCTGCCGTCGGCCCGAGATGGCGATGGGCGGAGTGTTGGTTTCACCTTTGCGTAGACGGTTGTTCGGATTATGCACCGCTGCTCACTTTTCTACCTGGGCCTGGTGTGGCACTTCATCCATAGGGCTCTTTCTTTCCCAAGGGATAAAGTGGCACCGCCGGCTGTTGAGACGGGGGCCTGCCGAATCTTCAAGCTTTGGCTTTGACGGCCATGTCTCTTTTCTCTGTCTCTTCCACATCCCCTTCTTTTCCTTCCCTACGTCTTCCCCAACGGAGATCCCTTAGGGGATCGAGCTGGGAACCTATAGGAGGCGGAGGTTGAAGGAGTCACCCTCGAGGAGACGTGCTCGAGGGTGGGGCACCCGGGTATGCTGATAGCGAAGACGAACTCTCGAGGGCGGACCGGGCGCCCGGGTTTCATCACATGTACATCCTCTCGTTCCTCAGATTTAGGCGTAGACCTTTGTAAGCCTTTGTACCTTGTATGTAATGACCCTCCGGGGCTTTGTAATCGAACGCTGCGACCCCTCGGGGGCTTTTGTACTTGAAAACTTTATAAATGAGAAATGAACTATGTTGACCCCTGCTTTCGAATTTGCTCTATTTCCTTATGCTTTCAGGCCCTTCGAGGCCCTTCAAATGTATTCCTTTGTGTTGCTGGTTGCTGATATTGATTTTGGATGTGAGTGTGTGCTTTGATTTCTCGCCGATTATATGGGCTTATTTCGGTCCCACTCTCGTCCAGCGGGACAACTCTGGGCCGACCTGATAGATTGGTGCTTGCAAGAGTTTCCCGGGTTGCTCGGAGATTGCGCGTTGAGTTCTGGGCCTCCGGGGGTACTGCCCCGGACGTAGGTCGTCTTCGGGTACACCGGAGCCTTCATTAATCCGGATGTGGACGGTCTTTTCGGGCTGTGTGAGATAGACTTTTGCTTCCCCTTTGACGCTTGCTCGCTTTTTACGCCCTTCGGAACTTTTGAATGCCTTCTTTTGTTCATGGGCCGTTGTAGCTCGCCGTGAAAGCTTGTTCCGGTTTCCAGCTTGTTGGCAAGGCTCTTCCCCGCTGTCTTTTTTGTCGCACTTTGGACTGAGGGAGGACCGGTCGGATAAGCTTGAGTCGTTGGGGCCCACAGGATCGTTTGGGGATCTTGTATCAAATCCTGGGGCCTTCGGGAACGATACCCCGGATGAGGGTCATCCTTGGGTGCCTCGGTGGGCCCTGTTAATTTTGATGTGGATAACTCTTTTAAAGAGTGTAAGGTTGGCTTCCATTCGAGGAGTTTGCCTATGTGCGGGGCACTTCTTTGGGGCCTCGTAGAGCTTTGGAGATCGGATCTTCTTGGGTTTACTCCTCCAGGGAGGGAATTGCGATCCCGGGCGCACGCCTCGCGCCTGGCATCGGTGCTCTGGAGCTCATCGCGACCTTGCTTCTTGGTGGACGGAGGCTCCAAATGTGAAACACTACCTGGAACATGGAGATGATTCGCGTGGATCCTTAAGCTTGGTCGTCTGTTGGAGGATGTTTCCTGGGTCGGGTATCGACCCGTCGACCCGTATCGAGGTCGTTGGCTTCCTGGAGCTTACATCTGGTTGGTGACTTCGCCGCTGCCTTTTGTATATAAGAGGGGTGGCTTCGGCCTTTTTGTGAGACCACTATTTTTGGGCAGCTGTTCTTCCGTTTCAGCATAGGGCTCCCTATCTTGTAAAGTGCGAAAAGCATCTGTGCTTCTTTGCTTTATTTTGTTAGTTCTACTTCAGTTATGGCGACCACTTCGGAACCGTTAAGGCAAAGGGCGGGGAATGTCGTTCCCGGTTGGATAGTCGAAGGGCTTCGCTCTGGAGACGGCGTCCTTGATGAGAGAGGAATACCTGGAGATGGCGAGGCGATACTGTGGGTTGAGCGAGGGAATGACACTGTGGGTGCTTTCCCCTCGTGAAGGCATCGCGGATTCTGCTGATGGGTTCTTGAGCGTATACGTATACCCTTTTGCATTTGGCCCACTTGATAAGGTCGTGCTCGAATTCTGCTTGAAGTATCGGGTTACCCTGGCGCAGATTCATCCGTCGTTTTGGTGAACGGTGCTGATGATGAGATTCTTTGCAGAAAAAGCCGGACTTGAATTCACGCTCGACCATTTCATCAGGCTGTATCGGCCTTTCCACCATTGAGGACTGCTAACCTTGAGGGATCACTCACCCACGCCCTTCATTATTGACGATGATGAATGTGGAGATCGAGAGTGGGCCAGTTGGTATGTCCGAGTTAGGACGACCGATATCATTCCTATGGAGTTTCTGCCGTTCCCCGAAGGGTGGAATTACTCACGTGAGTGAGGCGCTTTGCCGTTCTTTCAGATTTTTTTCATGGAAAAAATCGACGAAGTAATCAGTGTTATTACCTTTGTTGCAGCAACTTTGTGGGCGCCGGGCCAAGTTCATGATTTGCCCGGCTGGGTTCGGAGGCTAGTGACCCATTCTTCTTGCGACGAACGCAGGTGGCTAGCTATGTCTCGCATCAGGTGGGGAGTGGACCATCAAGGTACGTGCGTATGTTGCCTTCTGCCGATATGTACTCGAGGCGGCATTTTCCCATCTCATTTACGCTGGATTTGTTATTTTTGTAGATATCGAGCAGTTCCTCGAGGCGAGGTAGCGCTTTACCGGAGAAGAGATGGAGTCGTCGGCCTCCGAGCCGAGAGACGTCAGCAGCAAGAGGGTCCGGGACTCATCATGCGAAGGAGCTTCTAGTGGCACTGGTCGGGCTCGTGTTTCTGAAGATGGGGCGTCACCTGAGCCGGCTATCCCCGGGGCACCTGTTTCTCGGAAAGCGGCCCCCTCGAGTGAGAATGTTATATTCGGGGCCGGTTCTTCCGGGGTTGCAGGAGCGGTACTATCAGGAGTGCGTTTTGATTTGGAGGAAACCTGCCATCTTCACTTTGCGGTTAGTTCGTGCATAATTCTCTCATACCCAGCGTCTTCCTCCTCGTATTGAATCTTTCCTGCGCAGGCCTGTGATAGGCTCAAGCCCGAGTTGTTTCGTCAAAAGGCCAAGTTCCAGAGGGTTCGCGATGAAGGAGAATCCATTAGGCTTCTTTGCAAGGAGAAAGAATGTGAGCTGCAGCATTGGCGATATGAGGCATATCGGAGCTCGAACTATGAGAACAATTTGATGGAGCAGGTAATTTCCCGCAGTGCGTTCTTTACTTCTCTTTAATTTTTAAGGCTAACTTCTTCTTGCCGTGTTAGCTGCAAGAAAAGAGAGAGGCCTTGGAGTACCTTAAAGGTGATGCGAACCGTGTTAGGGCAGCTTGTGAGGAACAAAGAGGCCAAGTGCGGGCTCAAGCCTTGGAGGAGATGAGTGCCTCAGCCAAGATTCCTGCCTTCGAGGCCCAGCTCAACTTGTGACAGAGTAACGCCAAGGTTCAAGCGGATATGATCGAGAGACTGGAGTCTGACCTCTCGAAGGTCAGGGCCGAGATAATTGATGCCCGGGCTGAAGCGGTGCTGAGCCGAACCAGGGCAGATCGTGAGATGGCGATTTGCATAAAGGAGGCTGCTGATGCTCAATCCGAATTGAGGCAAGCCCTTTATTGTGAGAAGAGGATCGAGGAATATGTTCGCTGCCGATCCCGGAGAGAAGTGTTCGAGGAAGTTGGAGCGAGAGGCTTTATCCTATCAGAGGAATTGGCCCAAGCAAGAGAGGACGAGTGCGACGCTCGGTCACTCCTCGCGGGCATTGCAGAGGGCGATCTTGACGGGTTGTAGCCCTTTGGCGCAAAATATAGATCCTATTATTTTGTAACTTGGTTTCCGGCGCGCGCAGGGTGTGCCTGTAGGTTGTCGTATGTAATGTAGGAAGAATTTTAAAGTATTATTCCTTTTGTACCTTTTTTCTATCGTTGCTTTTGATCGTGTAGACCGGTTTGTGGGATCGGTCCCTGAGTCGTGCTACGGCTCGAACTCTTATTGGCCTTCCGGCTTTTTCTCACCTGCATGGGCGGGGGCTGATGACCCTTTGTGCTCCTGGACTGAAGCGATTTTGTGGGCGCGAAGCCTGGATATTTGTCGCGACCGTTGATAGCATCGTCTGGCTCGTGCTTTTAAGCGTATTGCGATTGAATTGCCCTCGGGTTCAGTCTCTTAGTCACGTTGCAACTCAAGCTTTAATCGGCCCTTAAATCTCGTCTGAGGTTTTTGCCAGCGATGGTGGCCTTTCTGCTACTTGGTCGTCGAGACCCTTTAGTTTGAGGCCCGGAGGCATGCTTAGCCGGCGATAATGGCACTTACGCCGTTTGGTCGGAGAGACCTTTCGATATGGGGCCCGGAGGCTTTGCTTAGCCGGCGATAATGGCACTTACGCTGTTCGGTCGTAGAAACCTTGATTTCAAGTCGTAGTCGGTGATGTTTTGAGCACCTCAAAAGGTTTGTAGCCCATAGGTCGAGTAGATCGACGCTTTTGCGACTTTGGAGCCGACGTGGTCGGGACTCATTTTTTGCCTGTTGAGGGAAGCCTGTGTTTAACCGGTTCTTTCCGAAGTAGATTCGTAGGATTTTTTAGCAACAGTCGGGCGTCCCCGAGTTGCATTTTTTGGGCTGTAGCAGCCGTTTCGACCGGAGTCGTGTGCGTTTGGCCGGGGCCATTTTTGATCCCAAGAAGCAATTTTAGGTGTCTACACCAAGGGTATGCCCTTTAGGGATTTTTACAAATGCGATGTATAGCCTAAACTGCGAGATTTTTCATGCCTGTTAAGGTCATACAGTTTGCCATGCCTGTTGAGGTCTTACAGTTTATGGAGAATAGATCTGGTTTTGCCGAGGCTGCCCATTAGGGTCTTACAATTTTGGATTTTCCAGTGTGTGGCGATTGGCGACAGTCTCCGAGTCATCGAGTTTGCTTGAAGACAGCTTTTCATGAGCTCGGAGCTATTTCTGGGGCTTGATGAGCCCGGAGTTGTTTTTCGGGGGCTTGGTGAGCCCGAAGTTCCGACCCTGGGGTCGCGCAAGTTGTCGAATTGCTCATGTTGAGTCTCCGAATATATCAGATCAGTTCAGGCTTGAATACCACCTTTTACAGACTTGGAGCCATATCGTGAGGGCTTCGTGAGCCCAGAGCCCCGACCCTAGGGTCGTAGGGGTGCTGAATTGTTTAAGTCTTCGAGGATAAGCCGAAATATTTTTCTTCGAGGCGTCGAATGCTTAGAAAACATTCTTTATTGCTTGGAAAAAATATAAGTTGTAATACATGTCGTCCTGTTGCTGTGGGTTTGGTCCACATGGGTGTGATTCCCCTGATTATCCGATGTGCTTGTATGATTCCATATTGGGAAATTTCGAGAGATATTATGGACTTGTCGGGTCCCTTCCCTGGGGGCATGTAGTTATGCTAATAATCTCATTTGGCAGAACCTTCTCCCTGATAGAAACCCGATCGAGGAAAGAATGCCTGGCGGCCCCGCGGTGGCCGCGGATCCTCGAGCGAGATCCAGAGCATTGAATGCCTTGACTGGCTGCCTGCGTACAGATTAGCAACAAGAAAGGAAAATGAAATGATAAAAGGATGCTGCATTCCTGGGAGTAGGCCCCGCGGTAATCGTATTCCTCGTCCGGCGAGGCCTAGCCGAGGACGTGATTATCCTTACCTTTTGACCTCATTTGAGGGCAACGCCGGTCATGGGCGTAAGGCGAGAAATCTCCTTTTGTCACTTGTAGCCAGATGCTTTGACTCTACGTCTGTCACGGAGTTTAACACCCTTGGAGGAGTAGGGTCGGAATTGCATCTCGGGCGATGTATTCGCCGTTGTCTGTACAAAGCGTCTGCACCCTGCATCGCTCGACGCATTTGCCCGGGCTCGGGCGGGCCGCGCAGGGGGAGTGATTTGGTTGTTGCGACAATCGCCATTAGGGACATATTAGCGGTCCGGCATGAGGGCGACGTTGGTCCGGGTTGTCCTATTGGCTTTGGGCCGGCATCGTCGGTATAACTTTGGTTGATACACCTATAATCATTAATGTATGTCTTATTTGAAAATGAATTTGAACGAAAGAAGGGATTATCGATAGGTTAATGTGATGCCGTGGTAGAGTCTCGGCGTCCTTTTCCTCGAGCGAAAGGGTGTCCTTAGGAAGTATTCCCTGGGACCACCCCTCTCTGGTGACGGGCACTTGTATTCTACGTTCTACGGATCTTAGCGAGGTGCCGCCATCCTTTAACAGTTGTGACGATATGCCTCGGCTTGCCGGCTCTGCTTTGTTCGATTTCCCCTTGTCCGTGGGGCTGGATCCGGGTTCGCTTGCTTGGCGATGCTTTGTGGTCACCTTTGTTGGATGGCGTAGTTGCTGCTCTCTTGGGTTTGTAATTCCGAGCATTTCGTGATTCTCGTGGTGGGCCACGACTTCCTTGGAAGGGTTTCGGTTGAATAGATCCGAGCCACCCGGAGTTCCCGTCTTCACTTATGGTGACCACTATGCTTGGAACTGCAACGTTGAAGTCGAGCTCTATCGGGCGGGGTTTCCTTGCCGGTTGCATTTTGTTGAATCCGGTACCATTGGGGTTCCTCGAAGGTGTCGTCTTCGGGCTACCGCCTTGTTGTTGCGAGATGCGCTGTGCCTCGGATCGTTTCTTCCGTTCGCTCCATGTGGATGATGGCTTGTTCGTTCAGTGTCGGATTCTCTGTTGGGGATCTGCCGGGATACACCGATCCAGTGGGGGTTTCTCGAGGGTTGTCCGCGGCTCTGACTTGGGTCTGGTATTGGTTGCTGGTATATGAAAAAGCCTCGACCGGATATTCAACTAAGCTTCGCTTGAATTGCTCCGGAGCCGCCGTGTATGCTTTGTTTGGGTTTTGGGCGAAGGCCCGTGCCACCCCACTATTCGGGACCAGGAGTGGTTTCTTTCGTCTTGTCGGATAGCGGGGCGCGGCTTCCCGTGATATTTTATTTCTTCTTCTTCTTCTCTCGGCCTTCAGTGCATTTAGCCCTTTTGGCATTATTTTGATGGCGTTGGCGTGTGCTTCCACGGATTGCGCTAGTACGGTGAGCGGGTCCCCGAGATTAGATGTCGAACAATGGTGCTGCATCATAGTTTCTTCTGGGGGAATTTCTTCGAATCCCTTCGTCGGGACGGGCCCGAGTTCTCCATTTTGGGGGTCGTCGTTCCTGGATGGGCATGCGTGAGTGGTGATGTACCTGTGAGGACTTAGGGTCCTGTCCTTCCCAGGGAATTTTGTTTTTCTGACTTTCGCAAAATGAGTCCCGGGACCGTATCTCCGGGAGACGGTTGCTGTAGGAGTCTCCGTGAGTGTGAGTCGATTTTTTCGATAATGTCCTCCAGCATACTTACTGTTATAGGACAGGTTGCTGGTTCGTCGTTGCCCGATACCTTGGATACTGGCTCGGAGCGAGTAGATATTTTGGATGCTACCATGCCAAGAGTCTCCGGGCGGCTCTGTAGCTAAGAGATAGCCAAACGTTGTTCCTGCAACATTTCAAAAATAACACGAAGATCAACTTCCCGTTCTACCGGGGCTGGGATTTTTCGGGTTTCCTTGTTGGTTAGCGTGTTGCGTGCCGCCATTGGAGTGCAAGACTTCGTTACCCCGCTGTGCAGCGTACGAATCCGTGTCCGCTCAAACCAATCTAGATGCGTTATCGAGGTCCTGCGGTGTCGCGCCAGCCGTTAGGACGACCATATTGTTTTCTTTGCAGTTTTTGGGGTTATCGTCCTCGATTTCCCTTATCGAGCTGATCATTAACCTGAAATCGAAAGATCTTGGGCAAGAAAAAGTGTGAAAGATATTGTGTGTTTGAGTGACGAAAATAGCAAGAAAATAATCACTATTATTTTTAGCCCCACGGTGGGCGCTGAACTGTTTACCGTGAAAATGGTAACAACAATTAAATTTATAAATGGGATTCTAAAAATACGTGATCTATTCCCGAGCTAGTTTGTAAGGATGATTAGTGCTAAAACGTGGAGTAACGCAGTAAAGATCGAGTTAGCCAAAAACGACAATCGAACCAGTAAGGGGAACTTCCCGGGCTTAGAGCAAGCCAGTAGATACCTCGGGGCCAGGCCTCGAGCTTATCTCGGTCTTATCGAGGGTAGTCGGGAAGGGGATAATAGGTAAGTATATATATAAACAAGGCTTTATGCCGTCAATCTTGAGCTAAATGATGAAGAACAAACGAAGAACAGTAAAATGCTAGAACGACCTCGGGGTCGAAGAACACTGATAACTTAGAAGAAAAAGAGAGAAAGATTTTATTGCTTATTGGAGAAGTGGAGCAACATCCGCCTTTTACAAGGAAGGGTGAGTCCCCTTTTTATAGGGGAGGGGACTCTGTAAAATGCATGTATATTAATTGCGAGAATACAAAGATGGGAAGGCTTGACGCGAGTCCTCTCAGTAGGCTCCAGATAGGCTGAACCTGTCAAGTGTAGTCATATGCCTAGGAGACTTCCTCTTCTATTCTGACCTCGGACCTTGCCTCCTTCGATTCGGACTTCAACGAGCCCTGAGATCGAGAACTCGACCGTGGCCCTCCACCCTCGGGGTCACGAGGAAGGCTTGTAAAATTGTCTTGATAGCAAAAATCAAGTCTTTTGATTTTACCGCGTAAAATAAATAATTGGAAGCAATAAATACTAATCGTAATCATGTAAGTAAACAAATATCACAAGTCTACTAGTGTGTGTGCCAAGACTTGGTGTCACAAGTATGGGGGCAATCTAGAAGAATATACAAAACCATTCTAGCCTACTGTCTGAAAAGAAATAGACAGAAAATAAAGACATAAGAAAGACCCAGCTGTTGCAGAACGGCTCAAAAGGGCAGCTCACCGGGAAGTCTCAAGCTGGGGAGTCAAGTCTGCGTGCCGGAGTGGTGGCCAGATGCACCTGCCTCAAATTATGTACAATCAAGTACAGAAGTGTAACGTTAGTATATGGAAATATGTACCCAGTAAGTATCTAATTTGACATTGAAGAAGTAGTGACGAGGGGTCGACTTCGACACCTACTAGAGCCAACAATATAATAATATGAAGTTCCAGATTTAAATCATAAGGTATGTAGATAACAATAAACTCAAAACAAGAATAATAACTGGAAAATCGTTCCATCGTATTTAAGAATCCAAGGCACTTTCTTCATTTTAAACAAGTGACCTTTCAAGCAACAAATTATACAAATTATAAAGAGCTCCAATTCTATTATCACACACAAGTACCGATCCAACATAAATGTAAATTGTGCACTGCCGAAGGTCGAACAGCGCGAACCATAGATGCATCTATTAACCTACCGAGGCAAACGGCCCGCTTCGATGAGAGTCACCCCACACGCGGAATATACTTGCGACGCGGTTAAATATAAATATAACGTAATTTTTCTCAATTCCTTTCAGAATAATAATTTACTTGAAACCTTTGAAATCTTGAAATTCTCAACATAATTCCGTTCAATGAAATTCAACAAATATGTTCAGATAACGATACCCACAAAGAATGGTGTTAGCCTAGAACTACCCGGACATAACAAGAATAGTAGCTACGTACGGACTCTCGCCACTTCGTGCGTACGTAGCCCCCACAAAAAATCATATATTAATTTAAATTCACTTATGGGGAAATTTCCCTCTTACAAGGTTAGAAAAGAGACTTAACTCGCTTGAAAGCCTACTTCCAAACTCAAGCATGCGCTCAACCCTCAAATCGGAGTCGAACAATCCAAAACTATTCAAATAGTGTAAAAACTAATCATTATAGGTTCAAAAGTTCATATTCTAACTATTAAAGTGATTACCCAACTCTAAAGGCAAGATTCCTAAAATTCACCCCCGGGCCCGGATTCCGGAAATTTTCGAAGGAAGTTTTTAGCCATAACCTAAGGAACATAAATATGTGATTATTACTAAGTTTCATGGTCAATTTCGTGGTAAAAATCACATTCTTGTCAAACCCTATATTTTTCATCTATCCCATGATTTCTACCAATTTTCATGTTGAAATCTACCCAAAGTCTATGCATTGAACTCACAATAGGTAGAAATTACTTACCTCCAAAATCTAGATGAAAAGCTCTCTCAAGAAGCTCCAAAAATCACCCAACAATGGAGTGAAATGAGTCAAAAATGCCTAAGTCCCGTATTGAATGAAGTGCACTGCCCCAGCAATATTCGCACCTACGGTGGTTTGACCACATCTGTGGTCACTCTTCTACGAAATTGACTGGGCCGGCTGGGGGTCGCTTCTGCGGACTAGCTCCCGCTCCTGCGGTCCTGCTTCTACTGAAAGGGAGCCGCATCTGCGGAACCTGGGCTGCCCTTCCTTGGCCGCTTCTGCGGTGCTTGGCTCGCACCTGTGAGCTCACACCTGCGGCTGACCAACCGCAGGTGCGATTATGACAGAAGCTGGAGCTGCAGCTCTTGCTCCAAACTTTCAACTTTGTCTGGGCCTCGACCGATTGATGCTCGGGGCCTCCGAGGCTTCGTCCGAACGTACCATCAAGTTCGAAATCATAAAACGGACTTGCTCAAACTCTCGAAACGCCCGACACAACATCAAAACTAAGAATCACACCCTAAAACCAATTGAATCAAACTTAAGAACTTCTAGTTCTTCAATTTACTTCTAATGCGCCGAAATGTACTAATACTACTCGGAATGATACCAAATGTTGCGTGCAAGTCTTAAATGACATTAGGGAACTATTCCCGGTCTCCGAATTCCGTTTGGACCTTGATATCACAAAAACCTGCCCCAAACCAAATTTAAAGAACTTCTAAAAACCTTCAAGAACCAACTTTCACTATTAGGCGCCAAAACGCTCCCGAGTCATCCAAATCCCAATCCGGACATACGCCCAACTCCGAAATCATCATACCCACCTATTGGAACCGTCAAATCCCGATTCAGAGGTCGTTTACTCAAAATGTTGACCGAAGTCAAACTTGGTCTTTTGGGCCAACCTTAAGGAACCAAGTGTTCCGATTTTAACCCAAACTTCCAAATCCTGAACCAACCATCCCCGCAAGTCATAAATCAGTAAAAGCAAGCACGGGAAGTCTTTTTTAGGGGAACAGGGTTCTAGAAAGCAAAACGACCGGTCGGGTCGTTGCATTCTCCACCTCTTAAACAAACGTTCGTCCTCGAACGAGTTTTGATTCATACCTGAAGTGCTGAATAACTGTGGATATCTGCGCCGCATGTCCTCCTCGGACTCCCAAATCGCCTGCTCGACTGGTTGGCCCCTCCACCGAACCTTTACCATGGAAATCCTCTTTGATCTCAACTGGCAATCCTGTCTAGCAACCATAGCAACTGTCTCCTCCTCATAACCCAAGCTCTCGTCTAGCAGAATAGTACTAAAGTCTACACATGAGACAAGTCGGCGTGATATCTCCGGAGCATAGACACGTGAAAACTGGATGAACCCCTGATAGGTTGGGAGGTAAAGCAAGCTCATAAGCAACCTCCCCAACTCGTCTCAACACCTCAAATGGGCCTATGAACCTTGGGCTCAACTTGTCCTTGTTTTCGAATCTCATGATACCCTTCATCGGCGAGACTTTCAAGAGAACCTTCTTGCCGACCTTAAATGATACATCATGCGCCTTCTGATCCGCATAGCTCTTCTGTCTGGACTGTGCTGTGCGAAGTCTCTCCTGAATCAACTTTACCTTTTCCATAATTTGGACTCCTGTAGAGAAAGTTATGGCCAAAATACTAAGGCCTGTCTGTGTAGCCACCAGAAGTGCGGTCAGCGGTGCATTACCGCAGTCAGCGGTGATGGGAATCCGAGAGGTGCACTTTAAATATGAGATTTGGGGTTTTATTTCATATTTTGACCTAGAGAGCTCGAGGTTCGGTGATTTTTCGAGGGATTTTCAAGAAAACCATCGGGGTAAGTGATTCTAACTAAATTTTGGCTAAAATACATGAGTATAACGTTGGATTCATCATTTGAGTAGAGATTTGGGATGAAAATTTTGGAAAATTGTGGAACTTCATAAAATTAATTTTTGGGATTTGAAAGCCGATTCGAAGTCGGAATTGAGTGAAACTAGTATGGTTAGTCTCGTAATTGGGTGGGTTGCCGGATTTTGTGACTTCGGTCGGATTTCGAGATGTGGGCCCGGGGCCCGGCTTTTGAGTTGACTTTTTTGACTTTTGTTCTTAAGCATAGCATTTTCTTACGGGATTGGTTCCTTTAGCTCGTGTTGATTGTATCGAATTGTTGTGGCCAGATTCAGAGCATCTGAAGGCTAATTTGAGAAGCAAAGGCATCACGGAGTAGGATTTTGGCTTGGTTGAGGTAAGTAACACTTTCATACTTGGTTTTGAGGGTTCGAAACCTCGAACTATGTGCGATATGATGGTATTGAGGTGACGCACATGCCAAGTGACGGGCGTGCACCGTGAGGATTGCGGCCTGGTTCATTCCATGGCATCGCGTAGTAACTCTTTCTTGTTGATATTCGTGTTTCTATCATGTGATTAAGTAAATGTGCTATGAGTTATGCTAGACATCTTGTTAGGGCATTACGCCAATATTGTTGAGACCCGAGTGGTCGTTTCTTGCTGTCATCTCATTACATTCATTGATATTCCGTACTCAGTCTTGTTCATGCATATCATAGCATGTCTTAGTCTCAGTTATTATTATTTCGCACATCATATCATTGTTTCGGGCTAGTTTCATGGCATTGCGAGCCCGTTTGTGAGAGACTGGAGAGTGATGACTGAGTGAGGCTGAGAGCCTGATTATGAGTGACAGTTATGGGTCGGGCTGCACACCGCAGCAGATTATTGATACATGCCTTCGCTGGCTATGTTATGGCGCTTGGGACGTAGGAGCCCTTCCGGAGTCTGCACACCCACAGTGGGCGCGGCTGGTTATATTAAGGGATGGATCTTCTCTGGACATGGATCTTGTCCGAAGCACTTATATATAGAGATGGAACTTCTCCATGAGGCTGGATTGGCCTGTATCTCGGTACTGGAGATGGATGGTCTGTGATTCCAGGATGGATCTTCCCTTGGCCTTGTGAGCCATATATAGTACCGAGTGGTTGTGAGGTTATTACTATTATTATCAGGATATAGATCTTCTCCATAGGCTGGATTGGCCTTCCTCAGTACTGAGTGACTGTTGTCAGAGATATATATGTTACATGATGGATTTCCCTAGGCCGTATGAGCCATATACAATACTTAGTAGACGGCATTGAGATATTGGGCACATGAGGCGCTTGGCAAAGTGCATTTCATATAGTATGTGCATTTGGCATGTAGATGTAGCGGAGTTATACTCCTTTACCATGTTCATATCTGCTTATTTCCCTGTTATGAGCTGTTCAATTGACTGAAAGCATGCCTACGTTTCTGTACGATATTTCTGTTATCTTATGAAGAGGTTGAGTTCGTCACTACCTCTTAGTCCATAGTTTGGGCTTGTTACTTACTGAGTTGGTGTACTCACGTTACTCCCTGCACCTTGTGTGAATATTCAGGTATCTATGGTCCCAGTAGCAGCCGTTGATCGAGGTCGCAGGCTGTGGAGTTAATTGAGGTATCTGCATGGCATTCGTAGGCCTTGGCTCTCCTTCTCATTTCTAGTTGTATTTTTCTGTTGGTTCTTAGATACTTTAATAGACTATGTATTTACCTTAGATGCTCGTGATCTCCGTGACACCGTGGTTTTGGGATGATTGTATCGTAATATAAATCTTTCTTTTATGTCCTACATGATTTGTTTTAAAATGATAAAAATTTTCCGCAAATGATTTTTAATATTTACACTATGGTATTGGATTGCGTTGGTTTGAGGCTGGCCTAGTTCCATGATAGACGTCATCACGATGAGTTGAGTTATGGGTCGTGAAAGACTCAAACACTAAACCTCTAACCCAAATTACATACTAAGACCCTGGAGCATCTAATAGAGTAATAGAAGTTTAAGTTACGAGCATGCAAACCCGAAAGAAGTAATAGACATAAGATAGGTAGAGCTGAAACAAGGGCCTCCATGAATAATGCAGCGGCTCACCTCAGAAATAGGATCAACTCTACGAACTCATTAGCCACTCGCCTCGCCCTTATCAACAGTATCTGCATGGACATGCAGGTAAGGAGTGAGTTATATGTACATATAACCCAGTAAGATCCTGGACCCGCCACTCTGAATACCTCTGGAACAAGTGTTAGAGAGTAAAAACACACAAAGAATACATATATAATATGCACAGAAATTCTTTCACCATATAATTACTTTCTAAGGTCCAAACAATTATTCAACAACAACATTATAAATATCACAATATAATCTACACTAAGGACTTGTCATTAGCGGTAGTGTAGGAGATTAACCAAACACCCCAACGAGTCCACGACAGCATACACAATGCCCCAAATATATTTACGGCGGCATACACAATCCCCCAAATCTATCACGTCGGCATACACAATGCCCCGAATCTATCACGTCGGCATACACAATGCCCCAAACATATCACAGTGGCATACACAATGCCCCAAATATATTACGGCAGCGAAGAAATAATTTCTAACGCCCCAATGCCATAGCACGAGGCTATGCCACATCACACCACATCATAAATCACTTATTAAATAATTTTAGCTTTTTACAAAATAATATATATTGCGGCTAGCCAAAGACCATCGATTCTGCCAAACGCACGCTCGTCCCAACACATGGACCAGGCAGACAAAACATACTTTCAAAATGATTTTTCGAAAAGCAAGTACCAAAGCTTAAAGTCTCACTTACCTCGCTAACGAGAAGTTCCCCAACCTTACAACGTCTAGAACACAAACCAAACGACCTCCAATGACCTCAATCTATCCAAAATATTAATTAGCAACGTCAATTTCAGGCCTAATTTCAATCTTCTTAACTTTCAGGCATAGAGTTAAATCTTAATATTTTACACATTAATAAAATACATAGCCTAATATACATCAAGATCAATAGTCACTATCAGTTTCTCTTAACTAGTACTTCGCGTCCACCGATAATAACCACAAAATAAACGTCATAATATATAGCTATACATAAAGAATTAAAGTCTGAATCATAGCTTTCCACTTAAAGAGCAATTACGTTTCCAGAAGCAGTAGATACAAACCTTTAGAATTTTTAATCTTTTCTCTTATTCTACATGCAACTCGTCCATATCATTACTTTGCTTTCAATAATTAATTATTTTACTAGATACAATAAATTCAAAATTCATGCTAAACTAAATTTTCATACCTTAAAGTCTGGAACTATTGAAATTGTAAGACCATCACGTGATGCTCTATTGTGCCGTCACTATCCTTAGCCTCTTCTATCTATTTTTTTATTTTATTCCAGAACAAAGAAATAATTCGCCTTATTTATTAATTCGCTAGGTCACCTCACTTGGCCAATAAAAGAATACCGGGTCTGGCCCACTTCTAAACTTATATAAAATAACTAAGATTACTTATTTTAATTTCATACTTTGTAATATGACATAGACCCACTAGCTACTTATTTAATATATACTACACTATCCTACATATAATATTTTTGTTTTCATTAACTTAATACTTGGCGAAATAGCTACAACCTAAATTAATTCTATAGTTTGACAATTAATAAGTATATAAAAGAAAATTGTGTTATTACATTCCCCTCCACTAAGAAGAACATTTGCCCTCGAATGTTAAGCAAGCTATACCGTAGAAAATAGAGATATGAATACTTCATCGTTACGGACATCTTGTCTTTTCATATCACACTACATACGCCCCATGTAACTCTTTTGAAAACTTATTAACAACCACAACTATCCCAAGAGTCAGAACCTCTACTAGTGTTTAAACTCATAGTTAAATATGTTAGAACACTTTCTATTCATTTCATGTAAAACATTCATATAAGAAACTTTCTCGCACATCTGAATCGTGGATACCCTTTAATGTTTTTATAAGACCACGAGAAACAATAAATTTAGTATCTTTTACCTAACAATTGTGGATCACATAGCAGGATACCAATCGGTCTGTGCACCTAATCACATTAAAGTCAGACATCTACGATATACTAGTAGAGCTACTAGATGTCCCTTCCCTGAACAAATACCACAACTTTTCTATGTACTCTATCGACAAATATCGTCTCCCCACTAGGATCGTCGCCACGTATGGCACATTAAGAGATTCGATTCCCGTTCTAAATTTAAAGCTAAAGATAAGGACACATACGAATATCATATGGACAGTAATAATACCTGTGACTACCATATTAGAAGCATTAGCGTCCTCTCTGGTCATTGCATAGAATTTCGGTGGTCCACCCGCTTCATGAATACCTTGTGCACCTTGTCTATTATGTCCACGAGAACCTTGTGGAGCGACTCTAGTTGGTTGAGTCCAGGTCAGCGTAACTATAGAAGTTGTTTGTGGCTGTATAGTGGCCTGACTATTAACAAAATTATCATTTTGGGCAATATTTAGCGATATGTCCTTTTTCACCACAAGTAAAACAAGCACCAGCAATACCAAAGCAACGTCCATTGTGGTTCCTACCGTATGCATTACATCTCGGATACTGTCTAAATTAAAATGAACTGTTATCCTTCTCCTGCGTCTGGTTATGACCTTGCATTACTGAAAACGTACTGCCAGAAGACTGCACCACTGACTCTGACTGAGTAGGCATGAATTGCCCATGGCTAATACCATTCTTGCCCCCAGATGGAGCTCCACTAAACCCGCCTACGCTACGAGCCCTTTTACTTTCTCGCTCGGTCCTGTCCCTCTCTTGATAAGAGTCATAATGGAGAGCCTTATCCACTACCTCTTCGTACGAACCACCTCGAACATCCCTAACCAAAGGACCCCGATAACGATGCTCAAGCCCATCCACGAACCTCCTTACCTTCTCATGCTCATCTGCAACTAGAAAAGGTGCATAAATGGCTAAGTCCGTGAACTTAGCCTCATACTCCGTAACCGTCATACTGCCCTGGCGTAGTTGCTCGATCTAACGTCTCATGTCGTCTCGCTTGCTTAGTGGAATGAACCTATCCATAAACATAGCTGAAAACTCTGACCAAGTAATAGGTGGCAACCCTGCTCGTCTACCTCTCTGAACTGAATTCCACTGGCTGAACGACCTGCTGAGGGCATATAAGGAGCTGCAACATTTATTTGAACTTGTTTTTGCGCCTGCAAAGTAGCTTGGGGAGCTGGATGTCCACCCTGAGTAGGCACTAATGCCTCTAACACATTCAACAACCTTACTACTGCGTCTGCAGGTAGGGTAACAGTAGGCACAACATCTGGCACTGGTGGTGGAGTATCATCAACAACTTGTTCTTGCACTTGTTCTGGCATAGTAGCTTGGGGTTGACCCGTGTTTACAACTTCAGGCTGAGGGGCAGCCTGCCTTCTGCTCTGAGATCTAGTCTGATGAACCCCAACTCAACCACCAACTTGGATAGTACCACGTCTAGCAAATGAAGGGGTGCGTGTCCTAGCCATCTGCGAAAGAAATACTCCAAAATCAAACTCAAGTTGTCTCAACACACGATCAAGGTATGAAATAAGGAAAAATATCCTAAATGCTTAGTAGCCTCTAGATCAAAAGTATGGGCGCCAACATACCTATGAGCAAGACTCTACGAAGCTCTGATACCAATTTTGTCACGTCCCAAACTACCTCCTAGACGTGACTGGCACCCAACTAACACCACTCGCCAGACGAACCAATTTTTGTACCCTTAACCTTTTAAATAAGCTTGAGAGAAACACGTACAAGCCCAAACGTATTAAATATTACTAAATATGAAATAATTATTCGACTAAAATCATAATTTATTGATAAATCTAAAGAACACTCAAACACTAAATCTCTAACCCAAATTCCATACTAAGACCGTGGAGCATCTAATAGAGTAATAGAAGTTTAAGTTACGGGCATGCAAACGCGAAAGAAGTAATAGACATAAGATAGGTAGAGCTGAAACAACGACCTCCACGAATAATGCGGCAGCTCACCTAAGCAATAGGATCCACTCACCGAACTCGTTAGCCACTCGCCTCGCCCTCAGCAACAGTATCTGCATGGACATGCAGGTAAGGAGTGAGTTATACGTACATATAACCTAGTAAGATTCTCAAACCGCCACTCTGAATACCTCTGGAACAAGTGTTAGAAAGTAAAAACACACAAAGAACACAAAAATAATATGCACAGAAATTCTTTCACCATATAATTACTTTCTAAGGTCCAAACAATTATTCAACAACAACATTATAAATATCTCAATACAATCTACACTAAGGACTTGTCATTAGCGGCAGTGCAGGAGATTAACCAAACACCTCAACGAGTCCACGACAGCATACACAATGCCGCAAATATAGTATGGCGGCATACACAATGCCCCAAATATATCACGGCGGCATACACAATGCCCCATACATATCACGGCGGCATACACAATGCCCCAAATAAATTATACCGGCGAAGAAATAATTTCTAACGCCTCGACGCTATAGCACGAGACTACGCCACATCACACCACATCACAAATCACTTATTAAATAATTTTAGCTTTTTACAAAATAATGTATATTTGCGGCTGGTCAAAGACCACCGATCTACCAAGCGCATGCTCGTTCCAACACATGGACCAGGCAGACAAAACATACTTTCAAAATGAGTTTTAGAAAAGCAAGTACAAAAGCTTAAAGTCTCACTTACCTTGCTAATGAGAAGTTCCTCAACCTTACGACGTGTAGAACACAAACCAAACGGCCTCCAATGACCTCAATCTATCCAAAATGTTAATTAGCAATGTCATTTTCAGGCCTAATTTCAATCTCCTTAACTTTCAGACATAGAGTTAAATCTTAATATTTTACACCTTAATAAAATACACAGCCCAATATACCAATCTAGATCAATAGTCACTATTAGTTTCTCTTAAATAGTACCTCGCGTCCATTGGTAATAACCACAAAATAACCGTCATACTATAGATATCTATACATAAAGAATTAAAGCTGAATCATGGCTTTCCACTTAAAGAGCAATTACGTTTCCAGAAGCAGTAGATATAAACCTTTAGAATTTTTAATCTTTTCTCTAATTCTACATTCAACTCGTCCATATCATTACTTTGCTTTCAATAATTAATTATTGTACTAGATACAATAAATTCAAAATGCATGCTAAACTAAATTTTCATACCTTAAAGTCTGGAACTATTGAAATTGTAAGACCTTCACGTGATGCTCTATTGCGCCGTCACTATCCCTAACCTCTTCTATCTATCTTTTTTTGTTCCAGAACAAAGAAATAATTCGCCTTATTTATTAATTCTCTAGGTCACCTCACTTGGCCAATAAAAGAATACCGGGTCTGGCCCACTTCTAAACTTATAAATAATAACTAAGATTACTTATTTCAATTTCTTAATTTGTAATATGACATAGGCCCACTAGCTACTTATTTAATATACTATACACCTCAACAAACCTATTTATCAAGTAGACACCTCAAGTTATTTTTCAGTGTATCTCTTAAGCCCTTTAAAGTAACATGGCAAAATGTGTGTACTACACTCGCGTTGCAGCAAGTGAAGCCTTTCAAAATTGTGTTTATTTATTTATTTTTTAATTTAACTAGTGGAGTCCACTTTTTCTCACCCTTTCTTCTCCAAAATTCTCTTCCCTATTCACCATTCCTTTGAAATAACTACTTAACAGGAGACGCACAGTACCGACGAGGAAATCCTTGAGGACGCCAACAACGTAGATTTCAACGGAGACACCAAAGGTATCGCCGGAAAAGAATTTCGGCGAAACACAGAAGTGGAATTTGTCGTTCCAGGTAGGGTTTTCGCCGCCGAAATGATCGATCTTGGTACGGAGTTTATTGGATGAGTCAACCCAGAGTAGGGCGTAAGTTTGCATTCGACGGAAGTCAGTGATTGGGGTTTTGAGGGATTGAGCAGAGATCAAGTTGATCTCTAGAATTTGAGTATTTTCCTCTTCCATGTGAGTTTGTGTTGTTGTTTCTCTCAAATTCTGCTTCTTTTCTTTTTGGGCTAATAATACATATTGATGTGTGATTGTAAAATTGATTGGGCTTAACAAGAAATGAACGGACTTTTCTTGATCCAACGAGACAGAAGGGGACTCGTCGGAATCGGAAGATGAAGTTGGAGGGGAGAGGGGAGAGGAGGAGGGGGGGGGGGGGGTAGGAGAACGGGTTTTTTCTTCTTTAAATTCATTTTATTTTTTTGGTTAATTTGTGTTAAGTTTTAATTATAAATTACACGTGTCGTTCATTGATTGACTCATTTGGCAAGTGTAATTCACGGATCTGGTATGCTGCAGCGGGGTGTTTATTTGATTTACTTAACAGTCATTTGAAGTGTCTAGCTGGAAATGGTCTCAGTTGAGGTGTTCAAATGACCGTTGTGGACAACTTGGAGGGGCCATTTATGTATTTCGCCTTTGTAATATGACATAGGCCCACTAGTTACTTATTTAATATACTATACTATCCCACATATAATAATTTTTTTTCATTAACTTAATACTTGTGAAATTGAACTAAATTAATTCTATAGTTTTACAATTAATAAGTATATAAAAGAAAATTGGGTTATTGCACAATAAAGGCATGTTGAATGGTGTCCTCTCTAGGACTCTGACAGTACCTGTACCTAAAAACAATGTGATTACCAAATTTAACAATAATTTCATCAAAAGGAAGCTTACCGAGGTACAATCTCTAAGCTAGGAACGAGATTTTGAAGAGTATGTAATTAAGCCACATCTTGTTCAAGGCTTCATTCTTCTGCTTCTTGCTCTTGTTAAGCTGCCAAGCACTCTTGTTTGTGTAGTGGCCATTTGACTCAACATCCAAAATGGTATGTCTTCCTTGTTTGGATCTCCTAGAGCAATGTCACCGATTTGTAGAGCTGTGTGTCCATCAAGCGTATTAGTCAGTTTCATCATATCCCAGCCCTCCTCTTTCATGAATTCCCTATCAATGCTTACTTTTTATTCTATGAGGAAACAAGTCTGCTAAAGCACCATTAACTGAGCAGTTATTATACCAAAAGCTACAAGTGCCTTTGTTAACTTTCCAACATAGTTTACTCCCCAATTTGGTCCTTATTTGGGTCATATGTTTCCAGGAATGCGAATTACCTGATGTCGACTGTTTATCCACATTATGAGATCTAATGCAGTATTTAGATCAAAGAAAGAAATCAATAGTTCTAAATCTCCACCATCTTTTCATGGCAAGAGTGTTACTGATATCTTCTATGGACCTAACACCAACTCATCCCTCCTCCTAAGGGAAGCAAAGATTCTTCCAGGCGCTCCAATGGTACTTTCTCTTATCCCTCGAAGAACCCCAGAAAAAATTAGCAAAATATTTCTCAATCAATTTTAGAGTGCCCTTTGGAGGACTTATAGCAGATAGAGTATAGATAGGGAGGGAGTTGAAGGACACCTTTTACGAGGACCATATGCCCCCCACAAGTTAATAGCTTGCCTTGTCACCCATTCAGTCTCTTAGCAATTTTATCAGCCATGGGATCAAAATAGGGAAGTTTCTTTATTCCCACATATAAAGGGCATCCTATTGATTCTGCGAGCTCTTACTTTGGGATCAGTGTGGAAGAAACTTTTTTGTTTATTGACTTTTTTTTCCTGAAACTTTCTCATACATGCTAATCTGCTTCATAATCAATCTCATAGACTTATTATTTCCCCCATTGAAAATTACTATATCATCCGTGTAGGCAAGGTGATTGACTTGGGGACCCCTTTGGTTCATGTAAAAAGGGGTGAAATCAGGATTGGAGTGTAGCTCGTTGAGAGATCTAGATAGAACTTTTGCAGCAACGATGAACAAGGATGGAGACAAAGGGTTTCCTTGTTTCAGGACTTGTGAAGAAGTTAAAAAATCCCCTCCTGGTGCCATTGATCTCTCTGGAACACCATACATCTGATATCAATCTCCTTATAATATCAATCCATTGTTCTTCAAAACCAAACCTTCTCAGCACTGAGGCTAAGAATGACCAAGATAGTCTGTCGTAAGTCTTGGCAATTTCTAGCTTCATAATAGTGTTGCCCTGTCTGTTCTCCTTACCAATACCTTGTATTATTTCTTGTGCAAGCATGGCATTCTCAATTATGAGTCTACCCTCACAAACCGCTCTGATTGTTTGAGATCATCTTTGGATGAAAAATATTCAATCTGCCTGCCAGGATCTTAGAAATGATCTTGGTTGTGAAGTTAGTCAGACTTATGGGCCTTCGTTCAGAAAAGCATGTTGGCGACTCCACTTTTGGTATCATGACCCAAATCCATTATAGGCCGTGATGGCGCCCAACGCCGTTGTTAGGAAAGCCAACACTGATCAACTACTGAATTTCCATTTTAAATAAATTAGTAAGTGATAGCTTATCCTTATTTGATAAAAATTTAGGAGTTTGAAATTTTAACATAAATGTTTACCGTGAAAATGGTAGCAACAATTAAATTTATAAATGGGATTCTAATAATACGTGATCTATTCCCGAGCTAGTTTGTAAGGGTGATTAGTGCTAAAACATGGAGTAAAGCAGTAAAGATCGAGTTAACCAAAAATAATAATCGAACCAGTAAGGGGACGTTCCTGGGCTTAGAGTAAGCCAGTAGATACCTCGGGGCCAGGCCTCGAGCCTATCTCGGTCTTATCGAGGGTAGTCGGGAAGGGGATAACAGGTAAGTATATATATAAACAAGGCTTTATACCGTCAATCTTGAGCTAAATGATGAAGAACAAACGAAGAACAGTAAAATTCTAGAGCGACCTCGGGGTCGAAGAACACTGATAACTTAGAAGGAAAAGAGAAATATATTATTGCTTATTGGAGAAGTGGAGCAACATCCACCCTTTACAAGGAAAGGTGAGTCCCCTTTTTATTGGGAGGGGACTGTGTAAAATGCATATATATTAATTGCGAGAATACAAAGATGGGACGGCTTGACGCGAGTCCTCTCAGTAGGCTCCAGATAGGCTGAACCTGTCAGGTGTAGTCATATGCCTAGGAGACTTCCTCTTCTACCTGGGCCTGGTGTGGCACTTCATCCCTAGGGCTCTTTCTTTCCCAAGGGATAAAGTGGCACCGCCGGCTGTTGAGACGGGGGCCCGCCGAATCTTCAAGCTTTGGCTTTGGCTAGCCATGTCTCTTTTCTCTGCCTCCTCCGCATCCCCTTCTTTTCCTTCCCTGCGTCTTCCCCGACGGAGATCCCTTAGGGGATCGAGCTGGGAACCTATGGGAGGCGGAGGTCGAAGGAGTCACCCTTGAGGAGACGTGCTCGAGGGTGGGCGCCCGGGTATGCTGATACCGGAGACGAACTCTCGAGGGCGGATCGAGCGCCCGGGTTTCATCACATGTAGATCCTCTTGTTCCTCAGATTTAGGCGTAGACCTTCTCGTTCCTCAGATTTAGGCGTAGACCTTTGTACCTTGTATGTAATGACCCTCCGGGGCTTTGTAATCGAACGCTGCGACCCCTCGGGGGCTTTTGTACTTGAAAACTTTATAAATGAGAATGAACTATGTTGACCCCTGCTTTCGAATTTGCTCTATTTCCATATGCTTTCATGCCCTTCGAGGCCCTTCAAATGTATTCCTTTGTGTTGCTGGTTGCTGATATTGATTTTGGATGTGAGTGTTTGCTTTGATTTCTCGCCGATTGATATGGGCTTATTTCGGTCCCACCCTTGTCCTTCGGGACAACTCTGGGCCGACCTGATGGATTGGTGCTTGCAAGAGTTTCCCGAGTTGCTCGGAGATTGCGCGTTGAGTTCTGAGCATCCGGGGGTACTGCCCCGGACGTAGGTCGTCTTCGGGTACCCTAGAGACTTAATTAATCCGGACGTGGATGGTCTTTTCGGGCTGCGCGAGATAGACATTTGCTTCCCCTTTGACGCTTGCTCGCTTTTTACACCCATCGGGACTTTTGAATGCCTTCTTTTGTTCATAGGCCGTTGTTGCTTGACGTGATAGCTTGTTCTGGTTTCCAGCTGACTAGCAAGGCTCTTCCCCTCTTTCTTTTTTGTCGCACTTTGGACTGAGGGAGGACCGGTCGGATAAGCTTGAGTAGTTGGGGCCTGCAGGATCGTTTGGGGATTTTGTATCAAATTCTGGGGCCTTCGGGAACGATACCCCGGATGAGGGTCATCCCTGGGTGCCTCAGTGGGCCCTGTTGATTTCGATGTGGATAACTCTTTCAAAGAGTGTAAGGTTGGCTTCCGTTCGAGGAGTTTGCCTATGTTCGGGGCGCTTCTTTGGGGCCTCGTAGAGCTTTGGAGATCGTAGCTTCTCGGGTTTACTCCTTCAGGGAGGGAATTGCGATCTCGGGCGCACGCTTCGCGCCTGGCGTCGGCGCTCTGGAGCTCATCGCGACCCTACTTCTTGGTGGACGGAGGCTCCAAATGTGAAACACTACCTGGAACATGGAGATGATTTGCGTGGATCCTTGAGCTTGGTCGTCTGTTGGAGGATGTTTCCTGGGTCGGGTATCGACCCGTCGACCCGTATCGAGGTTGTTGGCTTCCTGGAGCTTACATCTGGTAGGTGACTTCGCCACTGCCTTTTGTATATAAGAGGGGTGGCTTCGGCCTTTTTATGAGACTTCTCTATTTTTGGGCAGCTGTTCTTCCGTTTCGGCATAGGGCTCCCTATCTTCTAATGTGCGAAAAGCATTTGTGCTTCTTTGCTTTATTTTGTTAGTTCTGCTTCAGTTATGGCGACCACTTCGGAACCGTTAAGGCAAAGGGCGGGGAATGCCGTTACCGGTGTTGGAGAGTCGAAGGGCTTCACTCTGGAGACGGCGTCCTTGATGAGAGAGGAATAACTGGAGATGGCAAAGCGATATTGTGGGTAGAGCGAGGGGATCACACTGTGGGTGCTTTCCCCTCGTGAAGGCATCGCAGATTCTGCTGATGGGTTCTTGAGCGTGTACCTATACCCTTTTGCATTTGGCCCTCTTGATAAGGTCGTGCTTGACTTTTGCTTGAAGTATCGGGTTACCCTGGCACAGATTCATCCATCGTTTCGGCGAACGGTGCTGATGATGAGATTCTTTGTAGAAAAAGTCGGACTTGAATTCACGCTCGACCATCTCATCAAGTTGTATCGGCCTTTCCACCATCGAGGACTGCTAACCTTGAGGGATCGCTCGCCCACGCCCTTCGTTGTTGACGATGATGAATGTGGAGATCGAGAGTGGGCCAGTTGGTATGTCCGAGTTAGGACGACCGATATAATTCCTGTGGAGTTTCTGCCGTTCCCCGAAGGGTGGAATTACATACGTGAGTGAGGCGCTTTGCCGTTCTTTCAGATTTTGTTCATAACAAAAATCGGCCAAGTAATCAGTGTTATTCCCTTTGTTGCAGCAACTTTGTGGGCGTCGGGCCAAGTTCATGATTTTCCCAGCTGGGTTCGGAGGCTGGTGACCCATTTGTCTTGCGACGAACGCAGGTGGCGAGCTATGTCTCGCATCAGGTGGGGAGTGGACCATCAAGGTACGTGTGTATGTTGCCTTTCTTCTGCCGATATGTACTCGAGGCGGCATTTTCCCATCTCATTTACGATGGATTTGTTGTTTTTGTAGATATCAAGCGGTTCCTCCGGGCGAGGCAGCGCTTTACCGGAGAAGAGATGGAGTCATCGGCCTCCGAGCCGAGAGACGTCAGCAGCAAGAGGGTCCGGGACTCATCATGCGAAGGAGCTTCTAGTGGCACTGGTCGGGCTCGTGTTTTTGAAGATGGGGCGTCACCCGAGCTGGCTGTCCCTGGGGTGCCTGTTTCTCGGCAAGCGGCCCCCTCGAGTGAGCATGTTATGTCCGGGGCTGGTTCTTCCGGGGTTGCAGGAGCGGTACTATCAGGAGTGTGTTTTGATTTGGAGGAAACCTGCCATCTTCACTTTGCGGTGAGTTCGTGCATAATTCTCTCATACCCAACGTCTTCCTCCTCATATTTAATCTTTCCTGCGCAGGCCTGTGATAGGCTCAAGTCCGAGTTGTTTCGCCAAAAGGCCAAGTTCCAGAGGGTTCGGGATGAAGGAGAATCCCTTAGGTTTTTTTACAATTTCCCGCAGTGCGTTCTTTGCTTCTTTTTAATTTTTAAGGCTAACTTCTTCTTGCCGTGTTAGCTGCAAAAAAAAAAAAAAAACAAACAGAGGCCTTGGAGTACCTTAAAGGTGATGCGAACCGTGTTAGGGCAGCTTGTGAGGAACAAAGAGGCCAAGTGCGGGCTCAAGCCTTGGAGGAGATGAGTGCCTAAGCCAAGATTCCTGCCATCGAGGCCAGCTCAACTTGTCCCGGAGTAACGCCAAGGTTCAAGCGGATATGATCGAGAGACTGGAGTCTGACCTCTCGAAGGTCAGGGCCGAGATAATTGATGCCCGGGCGGAAGCGGTGCTGAGCCGAACATGGGCAGATCGTGAGATGGCGATTTGCATAAAGGAGGATGCTGATGCTCAATCCAAATTGAGGCAAGCCCTTGATCGTGAGAAAGGGTCAAGGAATATGTTCGCTGCCGATCCCGGAGAGAAGTGTTCGAGGAAGTTGGAGCGAGAGGCTTTATCCTTTCGGAGGAATTGGCCCAAGCAAGGGCGGACGAGCGCGACGCTCGGTCACTCCTCGCGGGCGTTGTAGAGGGCGATCTTGACGGGTTGTAGCCCTTTGGCGCAAAATATAGATGCTATTATTTTGTAACTTGGTTTCCGACGCGCGCAAGGCATGCCTGTAGGTGGAGAATGTTTTTGTCGTATGTAATGCCAGATGAATTTTAAAGAATTATTCCTTTTTTACCTTTTTTCTGTTGTTGCTTTTGATCGTGTAGACCGGTTTGTGGGATTGGTCCCTGAGTCGTGCTACGGCTCGAACTCTGATTGGCCTTCCGGCTTTTTCCCGCCTGCATGGGCGGGGGGTGATGACCCTTTGTGCACCTGGACCGAAGCGATTTTGTGGGCTCGCGGCCTGGAGATTTGTCGCGACCGTTGATAGCGTCGTCTGGGTCGTGCTTTTAGGCGTATTGCGATTGAATTGCCCTCGGGTTCAGTCTCCTAGTCGCGTTGCGATTCGAGCTGTAATCGACCCTTAAATCTCGTCTGAGTTTTGGCCAGCGATAGTGGCCTTGCTGCTACTTGGTCGTCGAGACCCTTTAGTATGAGGCCCGGAGGCATGCTTAGCCGGCGACAATGGCACTTACGCTGTTTTGTCGCAGAGAACTTCGATATGGGGCCCGAAGGCTTTGCTTAGCCGGTGATAATGGCACTTACGCTGTTCGGTCGTAGAGACCTTTTAGTGTGAAGCCCGGAGGCTTTGCTTAGTTTAACTATTTTGGATCCGGTCTTCGCATCGGGTTATGATTCGAGCTCATTTTAATCCTCAAGTTGTCAGTTTTAAAGCTGATGGTCGTAGAGACCTTTCGGTGTAAGGCCCGGAGGCTTTGCTTAGCCGCCGACAATGGCACTTACGCTGTTTGATGTGAGGCCCATAGGCTTTTATAGGCATTGTTTCCTCTCGTTAAGGTCTTATTGATTATTTTTCCTGACCCGTTGTCGGTTCTAAAAGAACCTCGATTTCAAGTCGTAGTCGGCAATGTTTTGAGCACCTCGGAAGGTTCATAGCCTATAGGTCGAGTAGATCGACGCTTTTGCGATTTTGGAGCCGACGTGGTAAGGACTCATTTTTTTCCTGTTCAGGGAAGCCTGTGTTTAACCGGTTCTTTCCGAAGTAGATTCGGAGGATTTTTTAGCAACAGTTGGGCGTCCCCGAGTCGCATTTTTTGGGCTGTAGCAGCCATTTCGACCGGAATCGTGTGCGTTTGGCCGGGGCCATTTTTGATCCCGAGAAGCAGTTTTAGGCGTCTACACCAAGGGTATGCCCTTTAGAGATTCTTACAAATGCGACGTATAGCCTAAACTGCGGGATATTTCATGCTTGTTGAGGTGTTACAGTTTGCCATGCCTGTTGAGGTCTTACAGTTTATGGGGAACGTTGGGGTCTTACAATTTCGGATTTTCCAGTGCGTGGCGATTGGCGACAGTCTCCGAGTCATCGAGTTTTCTTGAAGACAACTTTTCATGAGCTCGGAGCTGTTTCTGGGGCTTGATGAGCCCAGAGTTGTTTTTCGGGGGCTTGGTGAGCCCGGAGGTCCGACCCTGGGGTTGCGCAAGTTGTCTAATTGCTCATGTTGAGTCTCCGAATATATCAGATCAGTTCAGGCTTGAATACCACCTTTTACAGACTTGGAGCCATATCGTGAGGGCTTCGTGAGCCCAGAGCCCCGACCCTGGGGTCGTGGGGGTGCTGAATTGTTTAAGTCTTCGAGGATAAGCCGAAATATTTTTCTTCGAGGCGTCTAATGCTTAGAAAACAATCTTTATTGCTTGGCAAAAATATAAGTTGTAAATACATGTCGTCCTGTTGCTGTGGGTTTGGTCCACATGGGTGTGATTCCCCTGATTATCCGATGTGCTTGTATGATTCCATATTGGGAAATTTTGAGAGAGATTATGGACTTGTCGGGTCCATTCCCTCGGGGCATGCAGTTCTGCTAATAATCTCGTTTGGCGGAACCTTCTCCCTGATAGAAACCCGATCGAGGAAAGAATGCCTGGCGGCCCCGCGGTGGCCGCGGATCCTCGAGCGAGATCCAGAGCTACTGAATGCCTTGGCTGGCTGGCTGCGTACAGATTAGCAACAAGAAAGGAAAAGGAAATGATAAAAGGATGCTTCATTCCTGGGAGCAGGCCTCGCGGTAGTCGTATTCCTCGTCCGGCCAGGCCTGGCCAAGGACGTGATTGTCCTTACCTTTTGACCTCATTTGAGGGCAACATCGGTCATGGGTGTAAGGCGAGGAATCTCCTCTTGTCGCTTGTAGCCAGATGCTTTGACTCTGCGTCTGTCACGAAGTTTTACACCCTTGGAGGAGTAGGGCCGGAATTGCGTCCCGGGCGATGTATTCGCTGTTGTCTGTACAAAGCGTCTGCACCCTGCGTCGCTCGACGCATTAGCCCGAGCTCAGGCGGGCTGCGAGGGGGAGCGATTTGGTTGTTGCGGCAATCGCCATTAGGGACATATTAGCGGTCTGACATGAGGGCGACGTTGGTTCGGGTTGTCCTATTGGCTTTGGCCCGACATCGTCGGTATAACTTTGGCTGATACACCTGTAATCATTAATGTACGTTTTATTTGAAAATGAGTTTGAACGAAAGAAGGGATTATCGATACGTTAATGTGATGCCGAGGTAGAGCCTCGACGTCCTTTTCCTTGAGCGAAAGGGTGTCCTTGGGGAGTATTCCCTGGGACCATCCCTCTCTGGTGACAGGCACTTGTATTCTACGTTCTACGGATCATAGCGGGGTGCCACCATCCATTAACGGTTGTGACGATATGCCGCGGCTTGCCGACTCTGCTTTGTTCGATTTCCCCTTGTCCTTGGGGCTGGATCCAGGTTTGCTTGCTGTCACACCTCCTTTTGGCTACACCAGCAAGGGCATAAAGGAGTTTTTCTAGTTAAAGGACAATCGGAACGGGATTTATTATTAAGATTTCAGAGTCACCACTTGGGAGATTAACGGTGTCCCAAGTCACCGGTTGAATACGAACCGAGGAAATTATGACTCTGTTAACAGTCCGCGAGCCAGAAATCCGGGTAAGGAATTCTGTTAACCCGGGAGAAGGTGTTAGGCATGCCTGGGTTCCGTGGTTCTAGCACGGTCGCTCAACTGTCATATTTGGCTTATTTATTTGATTTTACTACATGTCTTATCTTACATGATTTTTAACTTTGAACCGCTTTTATGTTATTAGTTTAAGAGAATTGCAACGTCGTAAAAACATATCTCGAATCGCGTCACATAAATGCACCCGCGATTTTTGACACATTTCGACTTCGCGTCACATAAACGATCTATCCCGAAGTCTAAATATTTTAGTATAAACAATTATCAAGGGCCCCGTAATTCTGCATTTTTTATTGTTGGCGAGGCTCATCTCATTTTTATTTAAAGACCAATCTTAAAGCGACTATGATTTTTTTATTTATTTTTGTCCCTAACAAAGAAGTCCTAATTAATTGGTTATTCAATTGAAGCAAACTAAATGGTAACTTTATACCAAAGCCGAACTGGCCAGCTGCCAATTTCAGCCCAGGCCCAAACGTACACAGTCATAAAAAGGGACCTGGGCTGCTTGTTAGTGAGTTGAGGTCCACTGCTTGAGTTCGAACCTAGGTGGGGGCACAATACCCAACGGCCCCAATTAATCCCCAACACCAGCTATAGACGTCACCTTGGCACTTAACGCCCGTTTTACTTATTAATTCACTTGATTCACTTAACACTTAATTCAACACTTAATAAGACATTGATTATTCTGATTCCAACTATGCCAAAACCTAAACAGGAATTCGATTACACTTCATTGAAGCTGCAAGTTTAGAAGAAATAAAATTAAATCCAGAGTTTAACAATCTGGCCAATTCAAGTTCAGTTTCAATTTAATACAGTCCAAACAGTGAATCTAGCTACAATTACACAATGAGGTGCTGAATTCAAATTACTACCTTCCAGCTAATTCAAAATCAACTTTCAGTCTAATACAAATCAAAATTTCAAAAGTGCAAAACAGTTCTAATGACTTACAATATCCCAATGTCTATACTATAACCATTCTGATCTATGAGCATATATTAGCATCAAATAACTTCAAGCAGTTCAATTACAACTCAATTAAAAGGAAAACACAACAAACAGTCCATCTGAAACGAAAACACAACAGAGCAGGCGGCTAAGTATATCAGAAACAGCTTCTTCATTTCACTCTTAGGATTGGAGATCTACATCACACTGAATTTAGGATGTGTACCTGGGATTGAACTGCAAAAGTTAAGAAGTAGTGAAGGTCAGTTGAAGCAGTAGTGAATAACAGCCCAGATTTAACGCAGCAAATCGATTTCAGTCCCAAAAACACCACAGGAATCAACAGTAACAAATCAGGCTCCAATAGCAAATGAAAACGACATTAATTGAACCAAGTGCACTCGAAATTAACCAAAATCCCTTGAACTTGAACTGAATGATATCCACATAGTGCTCAAACCCTCTTTTAAAACTTTTGCTGATCAGGAACTCTACCTAGAGCTAATATTTAACTTGATTTCTAAGATCTCTTCNGTTTAGCCCCTTAGTTATTAACTTGTTACCCAAGTTAGCCTACTAACTTCCCTAAAATTATAACTAAGTGCCTATTCTAGAATGTTCTAGGGCTTTTATTTCAGTTTCTAACAAATTCCAAACCCTTAAATTACCCCAATTGCCCTTAGCTTATTCCTATAATCACTAACCTACCCCAACCCTGACTGAACCATAGTTAAGCAATCACTGCAATGAGTATTAATCAGCTAAAACTAAATTCTAACTCAAATCCTAACCCAAACTAACTACTGAACTTTGAGTTGCCAATTACTATCAACAAACCAAGAAACTAATCAATTGATCATCATAAACTCAATATGAAATCAGATGGCATGAACTACTCTTGACGACTAAATCTAAATGAAACAATTAATCGACTAAAATGATTTAAAAGACACCTACTAATTTAAAGCTAATCAATCAAAACGACAATCAACTAAGCTCTGAAATAAGATGAACCAGACTCTATTAGACAAATAACTACTGTGATACAAATTGAACCAGATAAAAACGGAAACACACAAAATTAGACTCCGACTAATTACACGACTAATTAACTATAAAAAAAATGTTAAGAACCCTCAAAGAAACTTACCGGCTGTTTTTCAAAATCAAGATTCGAACGATTCCAGTGGGATTTGAATGTGTTTGACCGTGAATTCTTCATGGGGAAGGTCCAAGGACTATGCGGTATCAATTTGGGAAGGTTTGGTGCAACTAGGGTTTTGGCCGGAAAAACTCCACTCAAGATCCGAGCAGTTCCGGCGAGATTTGAGGGACGGGGTTAGGGGGTTGGGTAGAGGAGGGTCAGGCGGTCTAGTGGTGTTAATTTGGATCGATTTGGGATGAGTAGCGTCTTAGCCGGAAAATTTCACCAATTATTCGACGAGTTCTAGAAACGTTTGAGAGAAACCGTTTGCATTTTTGGACAGAGGAGACGGAGAGGAATTAGGGGTGTAACTTGGGAGTGGTGAGGGGCCAGTGCTGCCATCACCGGCGGTGGAAAATTAGGGCGGCGCCGTTAGGGTTTCTGTGAGAATGGGGTGTGAAGAGGAGACGAGATGGGGTAGGGGGGGCTGTTCCGACACTTAAATGCCTAGGGGACTTCACTTCGCGGCCGTTGGATTAAAAATCCTAGACGACCAAGATTGAGGGACACCGAAACGGTGTCGTTTTGTCTAGTCCTTGCATCGGACCGGGTCAGGGGACGATTGGGCCTGTGTTGGTTTGGGTGTGTAAATTATTTGGGCTGGGCAGAGAATAAGGAAATAATGGCCCAATTCGAGCAACCCACTTCTTTCTTTTGTCTTATTGCTTCTCTTTTTTTTTGTATTTTACTTATTTATTTTATATTTTATTTTCTGATTTTGTTAAATGCTAAATTAAAAACCAAAACTCAAATTGCCTCTAAAATTACACCTCCAAATTTCCAATTACACAAATTCCCTAATTAAATGCAAACTAAAACAAATTAAAACTAAAAATGCAAAAAGGCCCATTTTTGTTATTTTTCTTTTTCCTAAAAGTAAATCAACTACTAACTAATCCTAAAATGTAAAATTAAATTCTAAATGCAAATGCCAAGTGTATTTTTATATTTTTCATATGAATTAAAATGCACAAATAAAATGCAAACAATTATCAGAAAATAACACAAAAATTCACAAAAATTGTAAAATAATAAAGATATCATTTTGTTTGTATTTTGGGAATAATTCATATATAGGGCAAAAATCACGTGCTCACAGCTGCCCCTCTTTGCTCGGGAACACGAAGAGTTCTCGGGCAAAGATAAGTGAGCGGAAACGAGCAATTTTTTCCCGTTTGAATATTCCGTGTGAAGCATTTTTGAAAACCGTCTGACCGCACCATGCTTCAAAGGTTGCCTACATATCCTTGGCTAAAAAGGAATCAGGTCAGTGTAGTTCGGGAATGTTTGGTTGCTGGGACTACCAGGAGCTGTGATTTCACTGCTGTTGCTGCTGCTACTGCTCGCTGACCTCCTTATTACACCGTGTCAAAATAAAAAGAAGCTAGCCTGAGCTATGAGTTACAAAAAGGTCCTATCTATGTCTTCTAACTTGCTCTTTGTGTTGCCTTGAACTTGTATTCTCCCACTGGAATTCTTGCGTTGTTGCCTTGCATTGTGATTGTAGATGTTTCGCCATTCCTCTGAGTGATGCTTGACCGCTGAGATTTGAAATATATGCCTCCATTCTCCAGGCGGGCTCCTAATTGCTGACGCTTGAAAAGTATTCCCTTGTTCTCCAGGTGGGCTCCTCATTGCTGAATCTTGAAAAGTATTCCCTTGTTCTCCAGGTGGGCTCCTGACTGCAACGCTTGAAAAGTATCCCCTTGTTCTCCAGGCGGGCTCCTGACTTCAACAAAACAGACAAACAAAGAAAAATTCCTGCCCCAGTGTGGTGGCTGGGCACATCCTGTTATCAAATATTAAAAATTAAAGGATAGAATTTGGATTGTACTTCCCTTGTTCTCCATGTGGGCTCCTGACTGCTGAAGCTTGAAGAGTATTCCCTTGTTCTCCAGGTGGGCTCCTAATTGCTGAAGCTTAAAAAGTATTCCCTGTTCTCCAGGTGGGCTCCGGATTGCTGAACTTGAAAAGCATTCCCTTGTTCTCCAGGTGGGCTCCTGACTGCAACAAAAATAGACAAAAACAAAGAAAATTTTCTGCCCCAGTTTGGTGACTGGGTACAGCATGTTATCAAATATTAAAAGCTAAAATTGGAATTGTACTTCCCTTGTTCTCCACGTGGGCTCTTGACTGCTGAAACTTGAAAAGCATTCCCTTGTTCTCCAGGTGGGCTCCTGACTGCAACAAAATAAACAACAAAGAAAATTTTCTGCCCCCGTTTGGTAACTGGGTACAGCATGTTATCAAATATTAAAAAATTTAAAAGCTAAAATTTGAATTTACTTCCCTGTTCTCCAGGTGGGCGCCTGATTGCTAAATTTGAATTGTACTTCCCTTGTTCTCCAGGTGGGCGCCTGATTGCTGAAGCTTGAAAAGTATTCCCTTGTTTTCCAGGTGGGCTCCTGACTGTAACAAAAATAGACAAAAACAAAGAAAATTTTCTGCCCCAGTTTGGTAGCTGGGCGCATGGGTGAGTGTTAAACTGAATTATTCTACCAACTATTATAAGAATTTGAAAGCTAAGTCCTATTATCCAGGGAGGTCCTGACAACTTCTAATAATTATGAACCTAAGTTATATCCTCTAGAGGTATTACTCCCACTACATTTGTTGTCTAAAAGGTCTTAAACTACTCCCCATTATCCAGGTGGGTCCTGACAACTTCTAGTTAAAAGATAGTTTTAACCTAAGTTATATCTACTGAAGGTACGACTCCCACTATATCTTGTTATCTAAACAAACTTTAAAGCTACATCCCATTATCCAGGAGGGTCCTGAAAACTCCTAATTGAATCCTATCTTAAACGTGCAAACTTTGAAACCAACTTATATTCCTTTGGGGTACATTTATGCTAAATTATGCTACTCATGATTGTTTTGAAATTTAAACTAAGTCCCATTTTCCAGGAGGGTCCTGAGAATTTCCCGTCATACCTGTTTTGGTGCTTGCTTTTCCTTGCGTAGAGTTCCTCCGAAAAAAAATGAATTTTTCTGCCCCTGTTTCAAGCAAAGAACATTTTGTCAGTTTTAAAACGGTGGTGGCTGGTTTGTGGNAAAGCTAAAATTTGAATTGCACTTCCCTTGTTCTCCAGGTGGGCGCCTGACTGCTGAAGCTTGAAAAGTATTCCCTTGTTCTCCATGTGGGCTCCTGACTGCAACGCTTGGAAAGTATTCCCTTGTTCTCCAGGTGGGCTCCTAACTGCGACAAAATAAACAACAAAGAAAATTTCTGCCCCGGTTTGGTGACTGGGTATAGCATGGTATCAAATATAAAAAATTAAAACCTAAAATTAGAATTGTACTTCCCTTGTTCTCCAGGTGGGCGCCTGACTGCTGAAGCTCGAAAAGTATTCCCTTGTTCTCCAGGTGGGCTCCTGATTGCTGAACTTGAAAAGTATTCCCTTGTTCTCCAGGTGGGCTCCGGACCGCAACAAAATAAACAAACAAAGAAAATCTTCCGCCCCTGTTTCAAGCAAAGAACATTTTGTCAGTTTTAAAACGGTGGTGGCTAGTTTGTGGCCTTGACTTTGAGGGTGATTGCTCCTTTTCCTCCCATGATTGCTGATTCCATTTGAAGACCTTACTTGTTTGGTGACTAACCACTTTCCTCTGTCATCTTTACCATTGAAAATACCTCTTCTCCATTCAGACCCAACACCCTCTATCTGTTGCATTGCTCATGAACTTGCATCTACCCAACCATTGTGTCTCGCATGAATCCCAAAGCACGTCCATTACCCCCACTCTGTGTATACGCTGTTCTTTCTTGACTTAACCACTGGCTTCGGCCTTGAGGTCTATTGCTCCTTCATTTTGATTTCCATTCGACGACCTTGCTCATTCCTTGACTAACCACTTCCTTTGTAAGCCTTGACCCGGAAAACACCTCTTCTCGTTCAGGCCCAATACCCTTTATCTGTTGCACCGCTCGTACCGACATTTACCAAACCTTTGTGTTTCACCTGGACTCCCAAGCATATTAATTGTTACCAACTCAGCGCGCATGTTGTTCTTTCCTGATTTGAATCAACGGCCTTGGCCTCGAGATCTATTGCTCATTCACTTGCCATATTCCAACAATAACTTTGATTTCTGCTTGGAATACCTCGCTTGTCACTGGTTTACCACCCTTCTTGTCAATCTTTTCACAGAAAATACCTTTGATCCGTTCACCCTAGCCCTCATTCTGTTGCATCGTCCATGAATTGATACATACCAAGCCTTCGTATTTTACACGAATCCCAAAGCATGCTGACTGTTACCAGCTCAGTACGTTTGTTGTTCATTCCTGACTTAACGCTTTGATGTGTTCACCAGATCCCATTTTGTTCAATTGGAAAGCTTGGTGGCAGATTTTGAAGTCATTTCTCACTTGTTTTGACCACACAGCCTCAAGAGGAGGAAGTAAATGAAACAAAAGGAACAGAGTGAAGGACAAATGAAAGAGATGATTCCTAACACGAAAACTACGAAGTAGAAACCTATCAGGTGTGGATACCAACTCTAATGACCATGACATGCACCTGTAGATATTTTGTCAAGCAAAATCTAATGTTCAGCTCTTGTTGTACCTTTTCACCATGAAACTGGGCTTCAATGCTCCGCTTATCCAATCTGATTCACAATCCTTATTCGACTTGTAGTGCCCGAAGGGTTTTCACCATCAAGCCTCTCTCATTTCGTTATTTCTCTCAACTTACAGTCGCCTCAAGGTGCCCGTGAAGGTTTTCACAAATAAGACTCTCTCATTTTTTATTTCTCTGAACTCACTTTGCCTTATGGTGCCCGTGGGGGTTTTCACCAGTAAGACTCTCTCATTTTCCTTATTTTTCTGCTTGTACCGGAGTGTTGCCCCTGACATGAGTCATTTCTGCTTGCTCGTCTTGGCACTTCTTGAAGACTGATCGGAAGGTATTTCTTTGGACCATAATGTGGGCTTTGGGATAGGGTGAGAAAGAAAGGGTATCAAAGGCTCAAAACAATTCAACATGGGTTCAAAATTACAACTTTCGGAATCAAATTTCTCACAACAACCACAACGTCTGCCCCAGTTTCTTTCTTGGGGACTTTTGGACTTTTATTTCGGTGTGACTGAACCTCAGAGAGAGGCTGCCTACGTACCCTTTCGGGATCAAGTCAAACGTAGTTCAGGTCATAGAAATTACTTTGTTGTTGCGATCTTTCCTTTTCTTCCACTTTTCTTTTCTTTCTTTTCATTTTTTTTTCTTTTCCTTTTCTTTTCTTTTCTTTTCTTTTTCTTTTCTCTTCTTTTTTCCTTTTCTTTTCTCTTTTTTTCTCTTCTTTTCCTTTCTTTTCTTTTCTTTTCGTTTTTCTTTTCTTTTCTCTTTTTCTTTTCACTGTTTTTCTCTTGTTTCTCCACTTACTTTCCCCGTTCGGGCTTACGAGTTTTGTTATTGATTCCGAAAGAGGGGTATGCAAGAAAATAACCGAGGCTCAAAGGGGTAACAAAGAATAAAGTGTTTGGATAGCAGAACAAAATGCCTTCGTCATTCCAATCTCCAAAACATGCCAAGTACAAACTACACAATTAAACAAACATGAGGAAAACATACGTAACATCTTTTGATTGCACCAGAATTACTAACCATATCCACACATTTGCCTTCTACAGTTGTCAATCACCCAGCACCATTGGACAACAATCTCGGTACCACGAACGGCCCCTGTAGACTTGGGGGCAAACTTGCCTTTGGTTTCAAGCCGATGTGGCACGATGCATTTCCACAGTATTTCTTTATGTTCCGTATGACCCAATTTCAAAAAATTTGGGCTCGAAGAGATTTTAAAATCCCTCGACTGTCCTTACATCTTCAACATTGTCTTATTGCTTCTTTTACTAAACTGACTTTTAAAAACCAGGCTGAGAATTATGCGTGCATGTCATGTCACCAGAACTAGCATGAAAAGAATTGCAAAAGGAGAAAGGAACTAGATAAAATGACTAGAAATGGCGGGAAACAGAGAATTGCATTAGACTGATAGTGAAAGGGTTTAAACAACGAAACAAGCAAACTAGACTAGATTTACAACCCTTGAACAAACCTAAACAGCACTACACAAGCTACTACGACGAGACAAAGAAGACAAAGTGAAAGGATAGAAGGGTTTGAGTCACAAGACAATATCCGGATTACAACCCTGAAATAACCCGGACAACAGAAATGACAGCAAAATAAACCACCAAAACTCCAAGAGATGGAGCGTCTTCCCAATTACCAAGCACGGCATCTTAGCCACTGAATTTCACACCAAGATTGCTGGAATTTTCACAAGTCTTCATCACATTGTTCTGAGCAAACTGCTTCTGGGTTTCTTCTGCCGGCTCATTCTCACGATCAATCATACCCACCATATGCGTCTCATTGTGCACAGGAGATGGATCTTGGCCAGTGTTTGTTGCATCTGGATTTTGCACGACTATGTCGCCTGCATCAATAAGCTTTTGAATTGCATTCTTCAGATTCCAACATTTCTCTATGTCGTGCCCCAGGGCACCTGAGCAATATACGCACTTTTGAGAAGGATCAAACTTCTTTAGGAGAGGGTTCGGCATTTTTATCTGAATCGGCTTCAACATGTCCAATGTTCTTAGCCTCTGGAACAGACTGGCATATGATTCTCCCAATGGAGTGAAGGTCTTCTTCCTCCGTAACCTCTCATTCTTAAACGCTGGATTGGGCCGAAAACCTGATCCGGGGTATTTTTGGTAAGCTCGCGGGGGTAGATGGGCATTTTGAGGAGCTGGGTACTGTGATGTGCGACTTTGGGATTTCTGTGGAGAGAAGTAGCATCGGGGTGGGTCCTCTAGTGCATGAGGACGATGTCGAGGCTGGAAGTGTCGATCAGGAAAACCTGTCGGATCGTCTTTTCTGTTCCTTTTTCTTCCAACCAAGCTGACTGGAATGTTTTGAATGGCTTCCGAACAGCTCACGATTTTGCCTGACTTGATCCCTTCTTCTACTAGTTCCCCCATTTTTAACATATCATTGAAAGGTTTTCCCAAGGCCGGGATCAAATGACTGTAGTAGGTGGGTCCCTGGGCTTGTAGAAAAAGCTTAACCATTTCTTCCTCGCGGATCGGGGGACTGACTCGAGCAGCTTGCTCCCTCCATCTGAGCCCAAACTCATTAAAGCTTTCCTCCGGCCTCTTTTCCATCTTAGATAGCGAGGAGCGGTCTGAGGTAACCCTCGATTTGCATTGAAAGTATCGGACAAAATCTTGAGCCATGTCACCCAATGTAAGCCACTTATCAACATCTTGACGGGTATGCCAGTCCAAAGCTGCCCCAGTTAGGCTTTTACTGAAATATGCCATCATCACGTCATCTTTCGCTCCAACAATCATCATTTCGTTGCAATAGACCCTCAGGTGGGCTACCGGGTCTCCACGCCCCTCATACAAGTTAAAGTTTGGTACTTTGAATCCTGCGGGCAAGCGGGTGTCATGTGGCACAATCAGTTCTTTGCAAGTCATGCTACCCTGGCCTCCCACTTTTCGCTTGTCCCTTAAGGACTGTTCTGTGCTTTTCAACTTCCTGGGTACCTCATCTCGCCCTTCTCTTCCCGTAACCCTTTCATTTCTAACATGAAACTGCTCATCCCGGGAGCTCTTCTTGTATGGATCAAGGACCCTGTGGGCAACCTCTGGAGGGTGAAATTGGGCATTACGCGCTTTGAGTGGGTATTCATTGTCTGGGGTAGTGGATATGCCATGAGAGTAATTTTGGGGGAGATGTAACTGGAGGATGAGTGATGGAGTTACTAGGGTAGTTGGGAAAATTGTGATAAGCGGCTGTATCTGGGGAATATGGAGGATCATCTGGCATTGTGTTGGGAGTTTGGGTAAGGGCAGCATCCGGAAAAATTGGTGGTGGCAGGGGTGGTGCCTTCCCAGTCATCCAGGCTTGATACATGTCTGCCATTTGTTGTCTTAACATCCGCACCTCTTCAACCAACCCATCATCCCGTTCATCCAACTGCTGTCAGGCACAGGTATTAACCAACTCAGTTCTATTGTTGTTTGTCATTGCCTTTTGTCCTTGTGTTGTAAAGAAGAGTTACCACTTTAAAACCACAAACCAACCACCTTTCTGGAATGACATGACAAAATGAAACCATCACGTTAGCGTTAGGGCATTTTACATATCAGTACCCGCACATTTGGGGAGTGAATGCACCTAGGCAGTTAACAGTTCCTATTATGCTTTTGATCAGTCGCATGCGTCATCCCGGCCTTTTCATTTTCCTTTATTTGCCATGCCTTTCCTCTCATTCTTTCGCTCTTCTCTCTTATTTTTCCCACTTTTCTTTTCCTTCTTTTTCTTTTGCCTTGGTTTTTCCTTGTTCCTATTCGCTCCTTTCCTCAAAATTATTTTTCCGCTCTTTTCTTTCCTTTGTTCCCTTTTTATTTTCTCTTGTTTGGTTCCTTATTTTCTTTTGTTTTTCTTTTTCCCTCTTTTGTTTTTCTTTCCTTTCTTGTTTTTCACCTCGTTCCTTTCATTCTTTTCTTGTTTTTCCTTTTTTTTTCCATTTAGTTACGATCGAATCCTATGAAGATTGCCTACGTATCACGACCCCGCGTGAATCAGACCGAGCGTAGTTCTTGCAAACAAATGCGAAAATAAGAAAACAAGTTTTGGGGAATTTTTCTCAATTTTTCATTAATAACAACTACGATTACAAAAGCTACCAGACTATTTGTTTTTCTTTTTCTCAAAAAGGGGAGTTACAAAAACAGACTCAAAACAAAATACCGACTCGATTAACTAGGAATACATCAAAGCTTCAAACCCTGGGGGCCCGCGGGGCATCACTCGGCATCGCCACGGGCCTGCGCAAGACTGAGAAGGTTCCAATGTCAACTGTAGGCTATTTAAAGAAAGCTAGCCATGTAATGACTTATTTTGACTTAAAAAAAAAGTGGCAATTTTTCAGAAATATTTATTTTGAGAAAACAAAGACTCGGTTTTGCAAATACGGCCTTTCAGCACTTCCGAAAGGGAGATTTTTAGGCTGTGCCCGCAAACCGTTTTAAAATGACTCAGGGTGGCTGTTCTTGCAAAAATAGCCTTTCGGCAAATAGCCTTTTTCAGTGGCAAATAAAAAAACTAATTTGAAAATAAAACTCTTTTTTTTTGTTTTTCTTTTCCATTGGCAAACAAAACAAACTAAAAAAAAATACTTTTCTTCTTTTTTCTTTCATTTTCTCAAAACTCTGGCAGCATTTCGGCACTACTTGGACATTGGTTTTTCTAATATAGGTAATTAACTCTCTACACTGCTATTTTCTCTTTTTCTCTTTTTTTGTTTTTTTCAATTTTTCCAGATATTCAAAGCCGGTCAGCATGCGAGTCCAAAACAGATAAATGCACAAGTAGGATGCATCAGGATGGTCCATTATTCCGGGTACACCTGTCCTAGACGAACCCAACCCCTGTGTTGAGTCCCCTAAGTCAAAATGCACGTGATGCAAATAAGCGTTCCTACTAGGGATCCGGCATGAGGTCAAGTTATTCTAGGTTCAAAACCTGGGTATAGGTTCTAGACTGTGTACCCGAGCGGACAACTCGAGTCGAGGAGGGGGCTACGTACCGGGAACCAAAGGCCATTCGGCTTAGTAACTTATCCGGCCTCTTTCTTATTTTAAGGTATGACACTAACAGAATAGGGAGTCTCCACCAGTGAGCACATCCCCGGAGGTGAGAGGAGAAGGGTTTCGGCACAGTTTATATACAGTTTAGATAATATCAAAGCGGTAAAGCATTTGGCACATTTAACAGGAAACATGTAGGAAAATCAGATAAAGCCAAACATAACAATTATTCTAAGCTCGAATTCTTAAACCCTGAACCGAAGTTCTGGGTTTGTGTCCCCAGCAGAGTCGCCAGAGCTGTCACACCTCCTTTTTCACTACACTCGCAAGGGTATAATAAAGGGAGTTATTTCCAACTTGAAGTGACAATCGAAACGGGATTATTATTAAAGATTCAGAGTCGCCACTTGGGAGATTAATGGTGTCCCAAGTCACCGGTTGAATCCCGAACCGAGGAAATTATGACTCTGTTAACAGTCCGCAAACCAGAAATCCGAGTAAGGAATTCTGTTAACCCGGGAGAAGGTGTTAGGCATTCCCGGGTTCCGTGGTTCTAGCACGGTCGCTCAACTGTCATATTTGGCTTAGTTGTTTGATTTTAGTACATGTTTTAATCTATGTGCTTTTAACTTTGAACCGCTTTTATTATTATTTAAGAGAATTGCAACGTCGTGAAAACATGTCTCGAACCGCGTCTCATAAATGCACCCGCGATTTTTGACACATTTTGACTTCGTTGGGATTTGGATTTGGGTCACATAAATGTGCACCCATATTTAGGAAGGTAAAATTATTTAAAATACGCGCTTAAAGAGGCTAATGCGTTATTATCTTTGGGGAAGGCCGTGAAATTCGCTAAATGGCACGTCCCGAGGTCTAAAATATTTTTATGTAAGTATTTAAAGAGGGCCACGCAATTCATGTATTTTTATTTGGCGCGGCGCACCTCATTTTTATTTAAGGCTTTCCTAAAAGAGGCTACGGTTCTCTATTAAGGGATTGTCTCTAAAAGGGCCTTAATTAACAGGCCCAAAGCTTATATCTAAACTAAGTCCACAATTTGAAAGAACAAGAGTCCTTAGTATATTTGCTTCAAATCTGGCCCAGTAGAAGAAAGGCCAGAACTTCCATTTCAGGGACGGCTATTTAGCCTTGGGCCTCAACGCAGGCCCAATATGAAAACACGTAAGAAATAACTGGGCCAGGTATCCTACACATTAGAAGTCAACTTCAGATTTGTTCAGTTCACCAACATCAACTCGATTCTGACATTTGTAATCTGATCGGGTCTAAACTAATGAAACCTTACAAACAATTAGCGAAATCCAATGATTAAACTAGCGAAGTCAAAGCTTACTGAGAAACAAACACGAAACCTACTGTATTGGCATGCTATTTTTGAATTCAAAAGCAAAATGCTGGAGTTAAAACCGACTTAGAGAATCATTTACATATTTGGTTAAGCTTAAGGTTCATGCTCACTTTTAGTCTGTGTTTAACCAATGCTCAATTTAACACACTAATAAAACTGAAATTTGACTACACAAATACAATTCACAGTGTGATTAGAATGTTCAAATTATTCAAATCTCAACTACTGCTACTACATATCTAACATGTGTTTAGGAAATTAAAAGTCCATACAATCCAGTGCAGTCCAGCGCAGTCCATGAAGTCCTAATTAATACATTTCAAACATTGCTTAAATAGATCAACTAAACCAAAAGGCTAAGCTAGACAACAGCGAGCAAGTAGTTCTTCATTATTCGACTTCAAATGTATTCATACATGCTGATATGATTCCAATATCTCTTGAGTCTAAGGATATACGTGGAATTAGAACAGAAATGAATAAGAGGTAAGTCAGCTAAGCAGTAGCTAACAGCAGCTCAAACTCAAGGCAGTTAGATCAATTTTTGACTCCAAAACACCACAGCCAAACCAGGAAGGAACAACGGCAGATTACACACCAAAAGCAAGCAAAACCAGATACGATTGGATCAAATTCTACTCGAAATCAACCAGAATTCCTAGACTTGAACCCAAATCAGATCTAAGAGATGCTCAGGCCAATTTTAACCCTCTGTTGACTGAAACATTACTCTACAGCTGAAAATCTAACTTAAACTCCTAAAAGAGTTCGAATGGAACAGTATTTTTGGATTTTTTGTAGTTTTGGTTTTGTATTTTTTTTCTACTGGGATGAAGTGAGATCTAAAAGAGCTTTGGATTGTTGAATTCAAATTCTAGATATGCTGAAATTGTAGAGACTATTTTAGGGGGAATTTTTGGGGTTCAAAAACTTGTGCATTAAGGCACTAAGGCTGCCTTTTATAGGCATAAGGGAGGGCAGCCTTGAAACCTTCTATTTACACTATTGATCCCTCTTTTTTATTCATTTTTAATCAGGCAGTCCTTTATTTCCTGACTTGTGCCTCAAGTTAGTATACCTATCTTTTGCTATTTACCTTAAAATCCCCATCTAGAAACTTCCAGTAGGTTCTAATTCATTCCACTTGTAGGATTTACCATTTGAACTCCCTAATTTGCCCTTACCATTTCCCCTGAATTACCCCTGAATTATCCAATGAAGCCAACTGACCCCAGCCCCCTTACCCATGATTATCTATTAAATAACTATAACTGACTAACAAGATTCAGCAGCCCAAACAAACGACAAAGTAATCCACTGTGAAACACGAGATTAAACTAATATCAACTCATCACTCAACTAATAAACAAGAATCAAATGAACTACAATCTAATGGATGAACAATTAAGCCCAAATTAGATCACCAAATTAGAACAGAATCAAAAAATGGGAATTAACCTAGACAATAAACACTACGAGAACAGATTAACTCATCGAAATTACCTAAATATTTACTATCTAAACATTATACCTAAACATTTAAACTAACAATAACAGACAGAATCAGATTGATATTTAAACTAGACTATCAATTGAAATTATGCAGAACTTAAAATAATTTTTATTTATCAGCAAAAACACGAATCAAACTAATAAAAACCAAAACTAAAGAAAAAATAAAAAATAAAAAGAGAAGAGACACTCACTGATCTGAATCCCCAAAACAGACTCGAACCTCATGAACCCTAGATCAACAATTCGACGAGTTCCGGTAGTATTTGAGCTCCAATGACGCTGAAATCCTTATGAGGAAGAGGAGGGGATCACATGGTAATGATTTGGAGTGGTTTGGGGCAATTAGGGTTTTGGCCGGAAAACTTCAAATCGATATTCGAGAAGTTCCGGCCATATTCGAGGGTCAGGGCCTTGGGGGTTCGATAGAGGACAGGGAGGCGGTCTTATGGTGTAATTTTGGTGGTGAACGGAGAGAGTTGTGTGGTGGCCGGAAAATCTTTGACCCAAGATTCGACACATTTGGCCGGGATTTGAGGGAAACGAGTGGTGGATTCGTAAAGGGGAGGGAAAGGGGAACCAGGGGTGTAAGTTTGACGACGTTTGGAGGTGGGCCGCCGCCGTGGACGATTTTCGGCTGCGGCGTTACACAGGGTCTCTGAGGGGTGTGTTTGGGACGATGATACGGGGGGGGGGGGGGGGGTAGCTTATCCGACCATTTTATATCAAGCTTAACCTAGTTCCGAGCCGTTGGATCAAGTATCCTCGACGGCTCAGATCTAATAGAACTAGACGACGTCGTTTTGGGACGGGGAAGGCTGGACCGGGTAGGAGACGGGTTTGGGCTGATCTTGGCCGGATCTTGGGGGTTTTAAATTGGGCTGGAATTAGAAATGGCCCCAAGTTGCACACCAATCTATTTAATCTTTAAATCTCAATTTATTGTTTTCTTCTTTCTTT
>NW_017670439.1:237607-280311 GCF_001879085.1 Nicotiana attenuata
CTAATTAATTCCTAAAACTCTATTAAATCCTATTTAAAAGCAAACACATGACAAATTCAACAATTAACAATTAAAAATGCAAAAATGGACTATTTTTATTATTTTCTTTAAATTTTGTTCTAAAAACAGCTTAACCACTAAATAATCCTAAGATATGAAATTAGATCCTAAATGCAAATGTCATGTGTATATTTTTATAAAATGCAAACAATAACACAAAACTCACAAAAGTGTAAAATAACGAAAGAAAATTATTTGTTTGAATTTTTGGGAGTAATTCATATAGGGCAAAAATCACGTGCTCACAGAAGCAATTGTAATAGGTAATTTGAGTATTCAAGTTAGAGTTAACTTGAAGTTGTCGCAGCAGTTAGAGGCTGGTTGCCACAACGGGATTAGAGTTAATCCTTAGGTTTACAAGAGTTTTGTAAATGCTGTTTTGGCTCAGTAATTTTAGTGGAAGTTTGGGAAAATCCTACTGAGTAGTAGGTCGTGGTTTTTTCACCTTTTGAGCCAGGTGTTTTCCACGTAAAAATCTCTGTGTTCTTTATTTTATGCACTCTTAATTCCGCAAATAGTAGTAGTAAGTACATCTAGAAGAACCAGGTTCTTCTAGTGCGAAAATTAGGAACCACACAAATCACCCCTACCCCCCTGTTGTGTGGTATTGACGTTTAGAACATCATACACACACTCGAGTATCCCAAAGTTATGTTATCTACTCTCTCATATGACTATAGATCACCCTTCTCAATATTGGCATCATCAAGAAAAACATGGTCTAATGATTGGTATTCTCGTTTTAGCTCCTCAATTTGATCTAGAAGATTTTTTTCAACTTCACACAACTTATTATTAAATTTTTGGGCGTTACATGCATCAACCTTTGCACTCAAATCTTCATCCAAGTTATGCACAACCAAGCTAAAATTGTCAATTTTATGTGCAAGCTCAACTCTCTCCTTAGACCAATCATACACCAATGTTGTTAGAAGACAACGTTGTTCCGCATATTCGCCTAATCGAGAATATCTGACCCAATACCAACCCTTACTCCCATATTCAAATTCAGACCTCCCAGAGTTTAGGTCATGACAAGCCCAAAAAGACGGGCCGTAAAAGTCTTCCCTCAACCAAGCGTCTTCATCAATAACCTTATCTTCAAATATTTCATCCCCAGTGTCATGTTCACAGAACTAGAAACACACTAAGAGAAAAATCAAATTATTATAAAAAAAAATATTTATAAAAAAAAAACTAGTAAAGATAGATGTTAAAGTCTAATCTAGAGAAATAGCTAATTCTAAGTCCCCGGCAACGGCGCCAAAAACTTGTTGCGGCCAAGCGCACACGCAAGTATACGCGATCGTCACGTAATAAAGTGACTAAAAGTAGGACGTCGAACGCACGAGGACTTGTGATTAACTATTAACTAAATTAGATTATCCTACTTATTTAAACAAGAATTAAACCTATAAGTATTTAATTAATATATTTAAAATAAAAGAAAACAAATAATGAATCATGAACAAATGAATAACTGACTTTTATGTTATCAATGCGATGAAAACGATATAGGGTTATGGGCTATCTAACAATCCTATTGTATTCTTCAATTGAATTGACTAACTAATTTATCTGGTTTATTGATTGACGTGGTTAATATTCCTCATAAGAATCTGTCGAGTTCTTACTCTCCTATTCAAGCTAATCTAACGCCTATATGTCTATGGAATTAGAACTAACACGAATGCATTTATAATTCCTATAGATCAACCAAGCAAGGCAATTAGGTATATGTCTATCCTAACTGCGAATCCTTTCCCCGATGCCCAGGTTCAAGAACTTGCTCTACTCAATCCTATATGCAATCTAGAATTTTCACTTTTGAGTTCAATTCCAGATTCGTAGATAGTATTCGATTGGTGATCAAGCAATCAAATAATTAAGCGCAAGATTTAATAAATAAACCAATACGATAAATGAAGAAATCAAAATCAATATTTGAATAACAATAGTCATGAAAGAACTACAACCCTAGAATGTGAAGTTCAGCTCCACATAGACATGGTAGCCAAACAACACATCATACAAAGAAACATAAAAATTACTAAGTTTGGTGGAAGAAAAGATGAAACCCGACCTCCACAGCGGCTCTGTGCTCTCCCTTTTGCAGAAGTTACTCTAAAAAATGTTCTCCTCCTCAACATAGGTTTAGGCAGGCTTTTATATGAGTTGGGGGCGTCTTGGGGTCGAAATAATCGAGTCCCGATCGAAATAGGACATGTTCACGTTTTGAGCGTCCAGGGCAGCATGGGGCGCTGGCCCTGACACTTAACTTTTTAGCATTCTATTTTGAGCGCCACAGGTAGCGCCCCACGCTACCTGTGGCCCTCAAATGTGCACTTTTGTCTTTTCTTCCCATTTTCGCTCCAATTCACGTGTTTTCGTTCCAAATCGCATCTGAATAATTCCTACACATAGAAATACATAAATTAGCACAAATCATTATATTATACATCCAAAATCTACGAGACATGAGCACAATGTGAGGCAATATATGTAAAAATATGCATACTTTAAGCCAAACATCAACCAAACCAGCTTGCACACCCCTAGACACCAGCCATAAGCTCACCAGTGCAGATTATGATCAAGCCAGTTCGCATGGAAATCTAGGTCCTAATAAATTGCTTAGTGATCCAAGCAGCTATCAGAGACTAGTGGGGAAGTTGATGTACCTTACCATGACAAGGCCAGACATCAGCTATGTTGTACAAAACTTAAGCCAGTTCATGCATAAGCCAAAGAAGTCACATATGGAAGGATCATTAAGGGTGGTAAGATATCTGAAGAATGACTTGGCTTGGGGATTCTACTGCAATCTCAGTCTTCTAGCCAAATCACAGTATATTATGATGCAGACTAGGCTAAATGCCCAATGGCTAGAAGGTCAGTGCGTGGTTTTTTCATGCAGCTAGGTAGGAAGTCCAAGAAACAAAATACAGTGTCAAGAAGCTCTGCAGAAGCTGAATACAGATTTATGGCCATGCAATAGCAGAAGTTTGACAGGGTTGTTCAAAGAGTTGAATGTGGACTTGAAACTTCCAGTGAAGTTGTATTGTGGCAGCAAAGCAGCCATTCAAATTGCTGCAAATCCCATATATCATGAGATGACCAAACATATCGAGATCGACTGCCATTTTATTCGAGAGAAAATCCAACAGGGCCTAGTTCAGACTGCACATATCTCTACAAAATTTGCAAATAGCACATGTATTAACCAAAGGACTAGGGAAGGCACAACATGATTTTCAATTAGCCAAGCTGGGAGTGTACAACTTATTGACATTACACATCTTGAGGGGGAGTATTGAGGACATAGACTCAAGGGTAGTTAAGTAGTTAATGAGTTGAGGGTAATTATGTAATTTGTACATGAGTTAGTTTAGTCGGTTAGCATATGTTATTAATACTGTGGCTTTATTCTTCAATGAAACAGTTCACATTTTCCAGTTTCTCTTCTCTCTTCTAACTACGTGTATACGATAAAAATCGAGGATACCCGATTTTACGGGATCGAAGGTATGTCTCGAGAATGAGCCGGAATTAATGCAAGTTCAAGCTCAGAGAATATGAAGGACAAGGGAACAAGATCGAGCTAAATCGACATCATAGTAACAGAATCACGAGATATCCGCGATCGACCACCAATCCAGGCGAGAATCTCGGAACTGATAGAACCATTAACAGTTAATGATATCAATCATGTATTTACTTCCAAAATTAGAGTCATGCCTTACTTAGGATTCCTTTACTATATAAAGAGGAACCCTATTCGTTTGTAGGGGGGACAGAATTATCATCATACATGAGTTCTTGCTTACACTTCTACTAAGAAATACAAACACTCTTTTATTCGCTCTTTATAGTTCTTATTGTTCGTACTGATATTGTTGCTCTTACTGTTCTTGGCATTTGATCTCGAGTCTAATCCAGATCGGGGTTGATAACTTGAAACTATACGAGTTTAATCCATTTATATCACTTAATTCCTTTACTTATTTAGCTATTTATCAATTCGCATTGAATTAGATCACGTATCCTTATACCCACATCACAAGTTTAATTGTTACTCGTATTACAAGGTAAACAGTTTGACGCCCACCGTGGGGATAAGGATAATAGTGATTGTTCAGTGTTAATTTTGGTATAACACACTATTTTACGCTTGTTTCTTGTCAAGAATTTTATGTTCAAGATAAATCATGTCAAACTCACAAAACACAACTACTCATGGTGACAACGGTCTCGGACTCCACGGAGAGAGCGAGAATATTATAGCTCCAGGAATCGAGGTGCCACAAGCTGACATCGGAGGAGCACCACCCGTCAACCTGGTCGATGTCGGTTCGCATATTGCTCTGAATGATAGGAGGGGATCCCGATGGAAGCGTACTCAGAGAGGGTCGAACTAACGTTCGAGGTACTCAGGGCGGGGGAGACGAAGGTGTCAGTCTCCAAGTTATATTTTAAATGCTGCAAGCCCAACAAAACGCCATTGCTCAATTGTAAACGAGTAGGGTCGAACGAAAGGCTACTCATCGTACCGAGCCAGTGCCCGAAAGATTAGGTGACAATACTTCGACAACTGACCCTGCTATAATGAGAATGCTCGAGGAGCTTACTAAGAGAATAGAGTCGGGAGAAAAGAAAATGAGGCTAATGACAAGAAGGTGGAGACCTTTAATTCTTGAGTCGATCAGATTCCGGGAGTACCACCGATCTTAAAAGGAAAGGACTCCAAAAAGTTTGTGCAAAAACCATTCTCTCCAAGTGCGGCTCCGAAGCCCATACCAAAGAAATTCAGGATGCCCGATATACCTAAATACAATGGGACCTCGGACCCCAACGAGCACGTTACCTCTTATATATGTGCCATAAAAGGAAATGATTTGGAAGACAATGAAATCGAGTATGTACTGCTGAAGAAATTCGGGAAGACTCTATCCAAGGGTGCCTTAATATGGTATCATAACTTACCCCTAATTCTATTGATTCATTTGCTATGCTTGTAGATTCTTTTGTAAAGGCACACGCCGGAGCCATTAAAATTGCAACAAGGAAGTCGGACCTTTTCAAGGTAAGGCAGAAAAATAACGAGATGCTCAGGGAATTCGTATCTCGGTTCCAAGCGGAGAAAATGGATTTGCCTCCAGTCACCGATGACTGGGCTGTTCAAGCTTTCACTCAAGGTCTCAACACTCGGAGTTCCATAACTTCACATTAGTTGAAGCAAAGTTTAATCGAGTACCCGGCTGTCACTTGGGCCGACATACATAATCAGTATCAATCGAAGATTAGGGAAGAGGATGATCAACTGGGGACTCCTTCGGGGTCTGTTTATCCTAGCAGGCCCATGGATAGGATCAAAAGGGATATCGATGGAGAACCGAGGTCGAATAGAGATCGGTATCAACCGTATAATGGAGACCATAGAGGCAGCAGATCTGGGAAAAGCCTCGTACGAAATGAGGGGAGAAATGATCGAGGTCAAAATTCATGGGGGCTTGATGCCGAGGAAGATCACGTTAAATATCCAAAATCCGAATAAAGGTATGACCCCATTCCAACCCTTTCTTTTTTTCGACTAACACTTGGTGGTTGTGGATAATGATCGACACGAAGCTTTGGATCTTAAAGCATGTGTTGCACTCTTTTTTCCTTAGACGGGTGTTTGTCCCAAATGGGTTTTTCTTGCGAGGTTTTTAACGACGCAACCGTTGTTCGTGCAAACTTAGAGCATTTCAACAGTATCTGAGGTTCCCTACAGTAAGCCTCAATTACTGGAGGGCATTACCCTCGAATGTCAACTGTGTTGCAAGGAAATCACTTCTTGATAACGGGTCTCGATAGAAAAAATGTTGTAAGGGCCAAACGGTCCGATGAACCGTGCCCGTATAGGTTACTCGGGACCTAACATCCAACATGTGCGCATGTATAATCATCTATCGAGAGAAGTATTTTTCCTTGCCGATATCCCCTGCCATTAGAAAATTTTCATATTTTATACTCTTGATCTATTGTGAAAATAGGCTTAAGGGCCGACCACGGCGGAAATTCGAACAACTGACTCATGCTTGAGGGCTGCTGTCCCAAACGCAAACGGAATCAAACTACTAACATTTCGAGACCATAAGACCTTAAAGGCAATCCTCGACTTTACGGGCCATGGACACCCCACTCGGGGACTAACACTTTGGGAAAGCTCGAAATGAAATGGAAGACAAGACCAAAGGTCAATTTCCGAACTAAAGAGGCTACGGCCCAATTAACGCGAATCAGAGACATCCGAAATCCATAACAAATACAAAAGCCCAAGGGCTATCTTAACCCGAGTTCGAGCAAACTTTCACTCGGGGACTATCTATGAATCCTAAGGGCAAACTTTACTTCGAGTTCGAGCAAATCCTCACTTGATCATAAAATCCCAAGGGCTATCTTAACCCAAGTGCAAGCATACCTTAAACACTCTGGGACTACCTATTTGAGCTATCCAAAGCTCGAGATAATAAGACCCCAAAGCGGCACCACCCAATATACAGGCCAAGGCTATCACAATCGGGGACTAACATTTCGAACAAGTTTGAAATGTTATCGGGAAACAAGTCCAAGAGACATACCCCAAGGCTACGGCCATATTAAACACTACGGTCATATGAAAGGGCTGCACCCGAAATAATGCAGCTCGGAGATATCCGACTTCCGCCATAAAATAAAAGCCTTCAAACACTTTGAAAAACCGGTTAAATAAGGCTACCCTCGGCAAAGAAAACAAAAAAGGCCTTCGATAAAATCATCCCTCGAATAATTTAAAGGCTTTGATAATATCAACCTTCAAAAAAGCCTCAAGAGGTTTTAAAATATCTTAACACAAACGAGTTAAGGAAAAATTGGGTTCCGATTTTTGAACCCTCGAAAAACCCATCGGGTACAAAAAACACATGCTAAGGCATAAATAAATTTTCAACAAGTCTTTTAGCCGAAAAGAGGGAAAAATCATAACCATTTTTAGAGGCCAAATTGGCCCAACTTAAAGAGCCTAAGGGCCGATCTAAAGAGCCTAAGGGCCAATATAAAAAAATCCTAAGGGCTAACTTTACTTCGAGTTCGAGCAAATCCTCAATCGAACATAAAAGCCCAAGGGCTATCTTAACCCAAGTTCGAGCGAATTCTCACTCGGGGACTATCTATAAAGCCTAAGGGCTAACTTTAGTTCAAGCAAATCCTCACTCGACTGGTAAGCCTAAGAGATACTCAAACTCTAGTTCAAATTGTCATTCGGGGTCCATCGATCTCGATCGAAAGAACAAAGCCTCGAGTATAGATTTCTTCAAAGGTCTCCCTCCAAGACCGACACTTGGCGCTCCTTAGCCCGAACCGGAGCGGTTTCCTTTTATGGAACAATTTCAGATGTTTTGGCCATTTTGTTTTCGTGAGCAAGGAAAAATAGAAATTGGAATATTTGGTATTTTGGGAAGAACGATCGAAGAAGCCCGAAGACTCAAAATCGTTTCTTATCATTTCATTCTAAGAAACACGGGGACTATCTGTATACGGTAAATATCGAGGATACCCGATTTTACGGGATCAAAGATATGTCTCGAGAATGAGCTGGAATCGATGCAAGTTCAGGCTCAGAGAATATGAAGACTAAGGGATCGAGATCGGGATAAATCGACACCATAGTAACAGAATCACGAGATATCCGCGATCGACCACCAATCCCGGTGAGAATCTCGGAACCGGTATAACCATTATCGGTTAATTATATCAATCATGTATTTTACTTCCGAAATTAGAGTCATACCTTATTTAGGATTCCTCTACTATATAAAGAGGAACCCTATTCATTTGTAGGGGGACGGAATTATCATCATACATGAGTTCTTGCTTACACTTCTACTGAGAAATACAAACACTCTTTTATTCGCTCTTTATAGTTCTTACTGTTCGTATTGATATTGTTGCTCTTACTATTCTTGGCATTTGATCTCGAGTTGAATCCAGATCAGGGTCGATAACTTGCAACTATACGGGTTTGATCCATTTAAATCACATAATTCCTTTACTTATTAGCTATTTATCAATTGGCATTGAATTAGATCACGTATCCTTATAACCATATTACAAGTTTAATTGTTACTCATATTTCGAGGTAAACACTACGACCGAGCTCCAGCTTAGATGCTTCTATTGCTGCCTTCGACATCATACAACAGAACAAAGGAACTGCAAATTGTTTTGCTTTTCTACTAAAACTATACATTTTAGTTTTTTGTATAGCTATAATACATGTATCACTTTGTTTTGTTCCCTGAAATTATAGAGTGTAACGACCCGACTGGTCGTTTTGCTTTTTAGAACCCCGTTCCCCTAAGTATGACTTCTCGTACTTTCTTGTACTGATTTATGACTTACGGGGATGGTTGGTTCGGGAATTGGAAGAGTTTGGGTTGAAATCGGAACACTTGGTTTCTTAAGATTGGCCTAAAAGGCCAGGTTTGACTTTGGTCAACGTTTTAAGCAAACGACCTCGGATCCAGATTTGACGATTCCAGCAGGTTCATATGATGATTTCGGACTTGGGCGTATGTCCGGATCGGGTTTTGGATGACCCGAGAGCGTTTTGGTGCCTAATAGCGAAAGTTGATTCCTTAAGGATTTTAAAGTTCTTAAATATTTGGTTTGGAGAGGGTTTTGCTATTATCGAGGTCCGAACGGAGTTCCGAGATCAGGAATAGTTCGAAAACTACTCTTTCTTCATTCCTATCATGCAGTGGTTAGTATAATAAATTTCCCTCTTCTATTCTCTCACAGATGGTGAGCACACGCACGATCGATGTTCCAGACCCGGGAGGATCTGCTCCCCCTATTGCTAGAGGACGAGGTAGAGGCCGGGGGAGGGCACCGGCTCAAGGTAGGGGACGAGGGCGTCCCGGAGCCGTTCTAGTAGCACCATCGGCGGATCATGTGGGAGATCCTATCATTGAGGAGTAGGGCGAGGTGCCCGCAACTGAGCCTACCCCGGCAGACTTCATGACAGCATCGGGTTTCCAGGAGGTCATGGGTCGTATGTTGCGGTTCATGGACACCATGACTCAAGCTGGTTTATTTCCAGCGGATCCAGCGACATCACAGGCAGGAAAGGGAGCACAGACCCCTAGTGCTCAGGCTCCTGGTCATGCAGCTGCAGTGCATCAGACTCCGGGTGCACTACCTGCGGATGGGGCTCATCCAGTCGCTGCAGTAGTGCCCGAGCCCAGACCAACTGCGGATGGAGATCAGCAGAAGTTATTAGACAGATGGACCAGGCTACACCCTTTTGTCTTCGGGGGGAGGGGGAGCATCATGAGGATGCCCAGGATTTCATTGATAGGTGCAGGGACAGTCTGCACAACATGAGGATAATGGAGTCGCATGGGGTTGACTTCACTACTTTCCAGCTGGAGGGCAGGGCCCGTAGATGGTGGCAGTCGTATGTTCTTGGCAGGCCAGCAGGTTCTCCTCCCATCACTTGGAGTGAGTTCACACAGTTATTTCCGGATAGGTACATCCCACCCTCCGAGAGGGAAAAGCTACAGTATCAGTTTGAGAAGCTTGAGTAGGGTCAGATGTTTGTGACCGACTATGAGGCGAGGTTTTCAGAGTTATCCCGCTATGCATTGATGATACTGCCTACTGATGCGGAGAGGGTGCGGAGGTTCATTGTAGGGTTGCATTCTGGCATTAGGGCCCCGAGAGGTGGAGATGGGGACTTCTTATCAGCTAGTGGTGGAGATTGCTCGGAGGATCGAGGGCTACCGTCTGAGAGGTAGGGAGTTGATACAGCAGGATAAGAGGGCTAGATTCTCCGGAGAGTTTAGAGGTGCCCCAACTGTGGGTAGAGGTCAGTTTGGGAGGGGTCAGCCCAGTAGGCCCCCATATTCAGCACCACCACCTGCTCGGGGTGCTCCAGCGCGCCCCTATTTCAGCGCCATGCCAGAGAGTTCTTATCACCCGCTAGCTATTTAGGGTTCCTCTGGTGGGTATTCAGGTCCCCAGGGTTCTTCTAGTTCATATTTTAGTGCTATACCGGAGGGTTCATACCGTCCACCGGCTATTCAGGCTTCTTCTAGTGGGTCTACAAGCCATCAGGACAGCAGGCCGCTGCACCGCGAGGTTATTTTGAGTGCGGAGACCTTGGTTATATGAGGACATACTGCCCCAGGCTTCGGGGCAAGGCAGTGCAGCAGGGTCAACAACCCATGATTTCAGCACCGGTTGTCCAGCCGCCTAGAGGCGGGGGACAGACAGGTAGAGGCCGTCATAGAGGTGGAGGCCAGACAGGGAGAGGTCAATCAGCTACTGCTCAGTCAGGTGGAGGCCAGCCAGCCGGTGCTCCAGCCAGATTCTATGCTCTTCCGGCCAGACCAGATGCATTGGCCTCAGATGCTGTTATCACAGGTATTATTTCCGTCTGTAGTAGAGATACTTCAGTGCTATTTTATCCAGGTTCTACCTATTCATATGTGTCATCTCTGTTTGCTCGTTTCTTTGTTATTCCTCGTGAGCCTTTGGGTAGTCATGTTCATGTGTCCACCCCTGTGGGCGATTCTGTGGTTGTGGATCGGGTCTACCAGTCCTGTGTGGTCATATTTTGCGGTTTCGAGACTAGAGAGAATCTCCTATTGCTTGACATGACCGACTTTTAGGTCTTCCTGGGCATGGACTGGTTATCTCCATATTACGCCGTCCTAGATTGCCATGCCAAGACTGTTACATTAGCGATGCCAGGGTTGCCAAGGTTAGAGTGGAAGGGTTCCTCAGTTGATACATCTAGCTAGGTTATTTCTTTTCTGAAGGCTCGACGTATGGTCGAGAAGGGGTGTTTAGCTTATCTAGCTTATGTTCGGGACACTACCGCAGAGTATCCGACGATTGATTCAGTTCCAGTAGTCTGGGAGTTCGCCGATGTGTTTCCTTCTGACCTTCCTGGCATGCCACCGGATCGTGATATTAATATCTGTATCGATTTGGCTCCAGGTACCCAGCCTATATCCATTCCACCGTACCGTATGGCTCCAAAAGAGTTGAAGGAGCAACTTGAGGAGTTGTTGGCAAAGGGGTTTATTAGACCTAGTGTGTCACCTTGGGGTGCACCAGTGTTGTTCGTAAAGAAGAAGGATGGGACCATGCGGATGTGCATTGATTACTGCCAGTTGAACAAGGCTACCATCAAGAACAAGTACCCGCTGCCGCGTATTGACGATTTGTTCGATCAGTTGCAGGGTGCTAGGGTGTTCTCTAAGATTGACTTGAGATCAGGGTACCATTAGTTGAGGATTCGGGACTCTGATGTTCCGAAGACTGTGTTCCGCACCAGATATGGCCATTATGAGTTTCTGGTAATGTCCTTTGGCTTGACTAATGCCCCAGCGGCGTTTATGGACTTGATGAACAGGGTGTTCAGGCCTTATATTGATTCGTTTGTCACCGTCTTCATTGACGACATCTTGATATACTCACGTAGCCTGGGGAGCACGAGCAGCATTTGAGAGTAGTGCTTCAGACCTTGAGAGAGCAGAAGCTATATGCTAAGTTCTCCAAGTGTGAGTTTTGGCTGGAGTCAGTGGCATTCTTGGGGCATATTGTGTCTAGAGAGGGTATTAAGGTGGATTCCAAGAAGATTGAGGTAGTTCAGAGTTGCCACGTCCTACTACAGCACCAGTTCTTGTGTTGCCTTCCGGTTCAGGGATGTACACGGTATATTGCGACGCTTCACGCGTTGGCTTGGGTTGTGTATTGATGCAGGAGGGGCGAGTTATTGCATATGCTTCCCGTCAGCTGAAGATTCATGAGAAGAATTATCCTGTGCACGATCTAGAGTTGGCGGCGATTGTTCATGCTCTTAAGATATAGAGGCATTATCTGTATGGGGCATCATGTGAGGTTTACACTGATCATCGCAGCTTACAACACTTGTTCAAGTAGAGGGATCTCAACTTGAGGCAGCGTAGATGGCTTGAGCTACTGAAGGACTATGACATCACCATTCTTTATCATCCGGGCAAGGCAAATGTGGTCGCGGATGCCTTAAGCAGGAAAGCAGAGAGTATGGGTAGCTTGGCATGCATTCCAGCAGAGGAGAGGCCACTAGCCTTGGACATTCAGTCCTTGGCTAATAGACTTTTGAGGTTGGATATTTCAAAGCCCAGCCGAGTCCTTTCGTGTGTTGTTGCTCAGTCTTCATTATTGGGGGAGATCAAGGCCCGGCAGTTCGATGATTCGCATTTGGCAGTTCTCAGAGAGACGGTGCTACATGGTAGTGCCAAGGAGGTTTCTATTGGCGAGGATGGTGTCTTGCGACTCCAGGGTCGCCTATGTGTTCCTAATGTTGATGGCTTGAGGGAGAGGATTCTAGCGGAGGCACATAGTTCGCGGTATTCTATTCACCCAAGTGTTACGAAGATGTATCATGACCTGAGATAGCATTATTGGTGGCGGCGGATGAAAAAAGACATAGTTGAGTATGTGGCTAAGTGTTTGAATTGCCAGCAGGTTAAGTATGAACACCAGAGGCCAGGTGGCCTACTTCAGCAGATGCCTATTCCTGAGTGGAAGTGGGAGCGCATCACTATGGACTTCGTAGTGGGATTGCCCCGGACCTTGCGGAAGTTTGATGCAGTGTGGGTCATTGTTGATAGGTTGACCAAGTCGGCACACTTTATTCCGATTGTGACTACTTACACTTCAGAGAGGTTGGCTTAGATTTACATTCGGGAGATAGTCCGGTTGCACGGTGTGCCTGTTTCCATCGTATCAGATAAAGGCCATCAGTTCACTTTCCATTTCTGGAGAGCCGTTCAGAGTGAGCTGGGGACCCACGCGGAGCTCAGTACAACATTTCATCCTCAGACCGCCGGACAGTCGGAGCAGACAGTTCAGATTCTGGAGGACATGCTTAGGGCATGTGTGATTGACTTTGGAGGACAGTGGGATCAGCTCCTGCCTTCGGCCGAGTTTTCTTACAACAATAGTTATTAGTCCAGCATTGAGATGGCTCCATTTGAGGCTTTATACGGTCGGCGATGTCGTTCTCCTATCGGGTGGTTTGATCCAGGAGAGGCTAAGTTGTATGGTACAGATCTGGTAAAAGATGCCTTGGAGAAGGTGAAGTTGATTCAGGAAAGACTTCGCACAGCACAGTCCAGAAAGAAGAGTTACGCGGATCAGAAGGCGCGTGATCTATCATTCATGGTCGGCGAGAAGGTCCTCTTAAAAATCTCGCCGATGAAGGGTGTCATGAGATTCGGGAAGAAGGGCAAGTTGAGCCCAAGGTTTATTGGCCCATTTGAGGTGTTGAAGCGAGTTGGTGAGGTGGCATATGAGCTTGCTTTACCTCCCAGCTTATCGGGAGTCCATCCAGTTTTCCATGTGTCTATGCTTCGGAGGTATCACGCCGACTGGTCTCATGTGTTAGACTTCAGCATTATTCAGCTAGACGAGAGATTGAGCTACGAGGAGGAGCCAGTTGCCATTATTGATAGGCAAGAGCGCTAGTTGAGATCCAAGAGGGTTTCTGCAGTAAAGGTCAAGTGGAGGGGCCAACCAGTCGAGGAGGTGACCTGGGAGTCCGAGGAGGACATGCGGAGAAAATATCCACGCTTATTCGGCACTTTAGGTATGAATCTAAACCCGTTCGAGGACGAACGTTTGTTTAAGAGGTGGAGAATGTAACGACCCGACTGGTCGTTTGTCTTTTTAGAACCCCGTTCCCCTAAATAAGATTTCTCATACTTGCTTTTACTGATTTATGACTTGCGGGGATGGTTGGTTCGGGAGTTGGAAGAGTTTGGGTTGAAATCGGAACACTTGGTTCCTTAAGATTGGCCTTAAAGGCCAGGTTTGACTTCGGTCAACGTTTTGAGCAAACGACCTCGAAATCTGGATTTGAGGATTCCAACAGGTTCGTATGATGATTTCGGACTTGGGCGTATGTCCGGATCGGGTTTTGGATGACCCGAGCGCGTTTTGGTGCCTAATAGCGAAAGTTGATTCCTCACGGATTTTGAAGTTCTTAAATATTTGGTTTGGAGCGGGTTTTTGTGTTATCGAGGTCCGAACAGAGTTCCGAGACTGGGAATAGTTCCGTATTGCCATTTAAGACTTGCACGCAAAATTTGGTGTCAATCCGAGTAGTATAAGTATGTTTCGTCGCATTCCGAGGGTTCGAGCGAGTCTGTTTTATGATTTTAAACTTGTCGGTATGTTCGGACGGGGCCCGAGGGCCACGAGCGACAAGCGGACGAGGCTCAAGTTGAGTTAGGAAATTTTGGAAGGAGCTGAAGCTCCAGGTTGTTGTCATAACCGCACCTGCGGTTGGTCAGCCGCAGGTGCGAAACCGCAGGTGCGGTCCTTCTATCGCAGAAGCCGCCAAGGGCGAGGAGCCTAGGAACCGCAGATGCAGCTCCTCCGGCGCAGAAGCGGCTGCGCAGGAGCGGCCCAAAGACCGCAGAAGCGGTCCCAGCCCGCCTGGCCAACTCCGCAGATGCGGCCCTCCTCTCGCAGAAGCGAGACCGTAGATGCGGTCCCCTAACCGCAGGTGCAAAAATCGCTGAAGGCAGTGGCTTCATTTAATTCGGGAATGTGCCATTTTTGACACATTTCCACCATCGTTTGGGCGATTTGGGAGCTTCCAAAGAGAGAGATTTCACCTAGCATCTTGAGGTAAGTTCATCCTACTTATTTTGAGTTTAATACTTGAGTCTCGGGTAGATTAACACACGAAGATTAGGGGAAATCAAGGGATTAGAGCAAAACCTATGGTTTTGATAAAAATTAGATTTTACCACGAAATTTGTTATGGAATGAAGTAGAAATCATATATTATTGATCCTTAGGTTATAGAGAACAAGTATCTTCGAAAAATATCGGAATCCGGGCATGTGGGCCCGGGGTTGGATTTTAGGAAACTTGTGTTTAAGGTTGGGAAATTACTTTAGTAATTAAAATGCGAAATCTTGAGCTTGTATTGACTAGTTCCTACCTCGTTTAATTAGGTTCGGATCGTTCGGCTCCAAATTGAGGGTTTGAGCACGTTCTTGATATTTGGAGTACGCTTTGGAGCGAGGTGAGTCTCCTTTCTATCCTTGTAGGAGGGAATTTTCCCCATAGGTGAGTTAATTAATCATGTGTTGCTAATTGTGGGGGCTACGTACGCACGAGGTGACGAGAGTCCGTGCGTAGCTACTATTATGTTAATTGTCCGGGTAGTTTAGGACCCGTATCATGCTATGTTTGGAAACTGTCTATATCCTTTTATGTTAATGAGATCACTTAGGACTTGTTAGAAGTTGAAAATAAATGTATAAGAACCCATGCGCTCACTTGATAACTTGTATGAATTTATTTGACTATGATTGTGCCTTATTTGCTCTCTTGATGATTGATAATTGTGGATCGGGCCGATCGCCTCGGTAGAATAGATGCATCTATGGTTCCCATCATTCGACCCTCTGGCAGTGCACATTTCTTTTTATGTTGGACCGAACCGTACGACCTCGGCATAATGTGCGCATGCTATCTATGTGAATTCATATTCCTGACTTGTCTTGCTAAATGCCCTGAAATGTAAATGACTAACTATGATATCATCTAGGGAATGACTTATCATTCCATGCTATAAATTGCTATTTAATTGTGACATCCATGCGTAGTATAACACTTTCTTATATTAATTGACCCTAGTAAGTGTCAAGTCGGCCTCTCGCCTCTACTTCTTCGAGATTAGATGGGATACTTACTGGGTACATATTGTTTATGTACTCATATTAAGCTTCTGTACTTAATTGTACAGGATCTGAGACAAGTACATCTGGTTACCAGTCTGGTGCGCACACTTGATCGTAGTCCGAGATTCCACGGTGAGCTGCTCCTTTCCTATGTCGTCCAGCAGCGTGATGGAGTCTTTTTGTACTTTTTGGCTGTCTATTCTAGTTCAGACAGTAGGATAGATTTATTCTTTTGTGTATTCTATTGGATGCCCATATACTTGTGACAGTAGGTCTTGACACACACATTAGTAGACTATTCTTTTGGGATTGTATAACTATTATAGTAGATGCTAATTATCGCTTGTTTTAAATTCAAATTTAGAGTTTGTGTTAACTGTTTTGAAAAAGTAAAACTAGAACTTATTAATATTTTCGCGGCTTGCCTGACAAAGGTGTTGAGTGCCATCACGACCTGGAGTGAAATTGGGTCGTGACGTAGAGTATATATCATTTATCATATACGGCTTTGGGCATAGTGGAAACTCTGATTTTAATTGACATTTGAATTTTCCAAGTCATCAATTAGATACATATCTCAGAATACGATACTGTAATTAGATAGTAGCAATTAGACAGTAGCATTTTCCAACTCTGATATAAACAGACAGTAGCAATAGCACGGTAATTAAACATGTGCGCAAATGGAGATACGTGCAACAACATATATCTAAGAATACGACACTATAAATATAGAGTCAGTCTTGGTAGTAACATAAAAAGGCTCCAGTAACTTCAAATTCGGGCTCCGCCTCTGACTTCGGTCATAGGGAAAACTGTGATTTTAAATGAGATCTGAAACTTCCAAGTCATCAATCTTAGTCAATTTATTATCCTCTTTACACACATCTTCCTTCATCTCCTCCTCAACATGCACTGTATTACCCTTCATTTCTTTTTTCTTTCCCCATAAAACACTATAGAGTCCGATAATAGCCACAATTGACCCCACAACTCTGGTAAAAAAGGAAAATTAGAAGACTAATAAGTGTTTTAAATTCAACGTAACATACTAGTAATGAAAAAAATAACGGGTAATTTGCTCTTTTCAATTGAATTTTCAACTTACGTTCCAACGTACAACTTCTCGCCAAGAAATGTCCAACTGAGAAAGGCAGAAAAGACTAATAGTAATGGGAGGAATATAGAGACATATAGAGGTCCTTTTCTTTTAATACACCATGTAATCAAATAGAGTGCTAGTGCCGAGCTTACAATTCCCTAAGATAAACAGAAATAAAACATCTGTAAATAATAATAGAAAATACTACGCAAGTTGAGAAAGTTGCTCGTTATTGATCAAGCAAGAGAATAAGGGGAGGTTTTAGTCAATCTAGCTTTTTGTATTTTTATTTTTTGAGAATTTAGAAGGAGAGCCTTGGAGTAACTCGTAAAGTTACTGCCATGTGACCAGAAGGTCACTACTTCAAGCCGTAAAAACAGCGTCCTACCAAAATACTGTTGGGTTTTATGTATTTAATTATATTAAATACTTAAAAGAGGGTGAATGGAAAATGGAGAGAAATGAAATTTTTGAGTGAAATTTTAAGTTTCCCTCCTTGGCAAAAGGACATTGTTCCATATTGGAAGAGGAAAAGGTTTTTGATGGGTATATAAGCAATTGCTCTTCTTCTAGCTCATAAAGAGTTGAGAAGAAGGCAAGCCTCGCACCGTCGTCGTCGCTCGCTCGGCTCGGCTCGGCTTCGGATTCGGATTTGGTCTCCAAATTTCAGTTTTCTGTTTTTGTAACAGAAAATTAACTACCTTTCAATATTCCCTCTTTATTTTCCCTCTTTATTGTTGAGTAAATACCCATTTATGTTATGGCATTTATGTTGTGGCCGTTTTGCATAAACAGACATTCTGAAGAGTTGCACCTCTTCAGATTTCAGCCCAACTTTGGCTATAAATACAAGACTATTCTGCTCAGAATTTCCATACGATTTTCTGAGTTTCTCCTCCTTCTTCTGTACTTTTAACATCAAACAAAGCAATAGTAAGTGTGAGTTGCTACCGAACTTTGTGTTCGCTGGAACACTGGGTTTGAAGTACCACTACACCAGTGTGTAATTCGTTCTATCCTGGGAGGAAATAATCCATAACCTTGGGTACTAGGAGGGGATTAAATTCCTTAAGGAAACACTGTGAATTCAGCGGGCTCGAATTGATTTCTACCTCTTTATGTTTTCTGTTTATATATTATTCTGCTTTATTTTTTCCAGAATTATTTTACAAATACAGATTACTAACAAGCTTAAGGAATTTAATATATTTTCTGTATTTGTACTCACTGTTTCTGGAGAGTAAAACCTGTGTGGTTTTGTACTCTATTAAAATCTACGTGATTTTAACGTTTGTGTCATTCTTTTACAGAAATGACTAATGATAATGTGAACCAAGCTATTCCAATGGTGACTGCCAATGCCTCAACAAGCCGAACGACACCGGCAACATTGGCACCGGCGGAGAAACCCGAAAAATTTTTCGGGATTGATTTCAAGCGCTGGCAGCAAAAGATGTTCTTCTATTTGACTACTCTAAGTCTCCAGAAATTCATCAAGGAAGATGTTCCTGTGTTGTCCGATGAAACTCCAGAAACTGAAAGCTTTCTCGTGATTGAGGCGTGGAAGCATTCAGATATTTTGTGCAAGAATTATATTCTAAGCGGGCTGGAGGATGCTTTGTATCACGTCTACAGTGGCGTGGAAACGTCAAAGGAACTGTGGACTGCGCTTGAAAAGAAATACAAAACCGAAGATGCCGGGTTGAAGAAGTTTGCTGCTGCAAAGTTTTTGGACTACAAAATGGTAGATAGCAAGTCTGTTATTACCCAAGTCCAGGAATTGCAAGTGATTATTCACGATCTCCTTGCTGAAGGTATAAATCAAATTAATATTGATGTTGAAAGTAGTAATCTTAGTATTTTTACTAACAGAAATTTTATTGAAGGTCTTGTCATCAATGAAGCATTCCAAGTAGCAGCGATGATTGAGAAGTTGCCTCCTTTGTGGAAGGACTTCAAAAACTACTTGAAACACAAAGCAAGGAGATGTCCCTTGAAGATCTCATTGTTCGGTTGAGAATCGAAGAGGACAACAAAGCTGCGGAAAAGAGAGGCCGTGGAAACTCAACAATAATGGGAGCAAATATTGTTGAAGAGAGCAAAAAGAGGAAGAAGGCTTCTGGACCGAAATACAACCCAAGCAAGAAGCGGTTCAGTGGAAACTGCTACAACTGTGGAAAAATCGGACACAAATCTACGGAGTGTCGTGCTCCGAAGAAAGACAAGAAGAAGGGTCAAGCAAACATGGTTGAAAAGCATGATGATATTGATGACTTATGTGCCATGCTTTCTGAATGCAACTTGGTGGGCAATCCTAAAGAGTGGTGGATTGATTCTGGAGCCACTCGCCATGTTTGTGCTGTTAGAGAAGCTTTTGCTACTTATGCTCCTGTTGGACCCGATGAGACGCTTTCTATGGGAAATGCTGCAAAGGCGAAGATTGAAGGATGTAGGAAGATATTTCTCAAAATGACTTCCGGCAAAGTGGTGACTTTGAACAACGTCCTTCATGTTCCCGAGATTAGGAAAAATTTAGTCTCTGCTGAACTTCTTGTTAAGAATGGTTTTAAATGTGCTTTTGTTTCCGATAAGGTTGTAATAAGTAAGAACGAAATGTTTGTAGGAAAAGGTTACCTCACTGAGGGCCTTTTCAAGCTGAATGTAATGGTTGTTGAAAATAATAATAAAATTTCAGCTTCGTCTTACTTACTTGAGTCAAATGAATTATGGCATATATGTTTGGGTCATGTCAATTATAAAACCTTATGGAAAATGGTTAATTTGGAAGTATTGCCTAAGTTTGGATGTGACAAATTAAAATGTCAAGTATGTGTGGAATCTAAGTATGTTAAACATCCTTATAAGTCAGTTGAAAGGAATTCAAATCCTTTAGACTTAATTCACACAGATATTTGTGATATGAAGTCAATACCATCTCGCGGTGGAAAGAAGTATTTCATAACTTTTATTGACGATTGTACTAGATATTGCTATGTTCACTTACTTAATAGTAAAGATGAAGCAATAGACGCATTCAAGTAATACAAAAATGAAGTTGAAACGCAACTTAACAAGAAAATCAAAATGATAAGAAGTGATAGGGGTGATGAATATGAATCTCCTTTTGAAAAATATGTTTAAAATATGAAATTATTCATCAAACAACGGCCCCTTACACGCCCCAATCCAATGGGATTGCAGAAAGAAAGAATCGTTCATTAAAGGAGATGATGAACGCTTTATTGATAAGTTCTAGTTTGCCACAGAACTTGTGGGGGGAAGCCGTTCTTACGGCTAGCCGAATACTAAATCGAGTACCCCATAGCAAAACACAATCCATTCCATATGAAAAATGGAAAGGAAGGAAGCCCAACTTGAATTATTTTAAAGTGTGGGGGTGTTTGGCAAAAGTGCAAGTTCCTAAACCCAAAAGGATAAAGACAGGACCGAAAACCGTTGATTGTGTTTTCATAGGATATGCGACTAATAGTAAAGCATAACGATTTCTTGTTCATAAATCAGAAAATCCCGACATTCATAATAATACGGTTATAGAATCAGATAATGCTGAGTTCTTTAAAAATATATATCCGTATAAAAAGGAATGTGAGTCGATTGGTGAAGGATCTAACCGACCTCGAGAAGAAACAAAAGAAAGTACACTTAACCATGAGGATCCAAGACGTAGTAAACGTCAAAGAACGTCTACTTCATTTGGACCAGATTTTGTGACTTTCTTATTGGAAAATAAGCCTAAACATTTAAAGAAGCTATGTCTTCTTCGAAATCATTGTTTTGGAAAGAGGTAGTCAATAGTGAAATAGAATCCATACTGAACAACCATACATGGGAATTGGTTGATCTTCCTCCTGAAAATAAACCGTTGGGTTCTAAATGGATCTTAAAGAGGAAAATAAAAGATGATGGCACTATTGACAAATTTAAGTCAAGACTTGTGGTCAAAGGGAATAGACAACGAGAAGGTATTGACTATTTCGATACACACTCTCCAGTTACAAGAATTACGTCCATACGAACGTTAGTAGCGTTAGCTGCAGTTTATGGTCTTGAAATTCATCAAATGGATGTTAAGACAGCCTTCTTAAATGGAGAGTTCGAGGAAAAAATTTACATGGAACAACTTGAAGGGTTTGTGGTTCCAGGTAAAGAAAAGAAGTTATGTAGACTTGTTAAGTCCCTTTACGGACTAAAACAAGCACCCAAATAATGGCATGCGAAATTTGACCAAACAACGTTGTAAAATGGTTTTAAAATAAATAAATGTGATAAATGTGTGTACATTAAAAATGTTGCAAATCACATAGTCATTGTTTGCTTATATGTGGATGATATGCTGATAATGAGTAATGACATTGCCAATATAAATGCGACTAAGCGCATGCTAACTGGAAAGTTTGATATGAAAGACTTGGGAGTTGCTGATTTAATTCTGGGAATTAAGATCCATAAGACTTCTCAGGGTCTGGCATTGTCATAATCTCATTATATTAAGACGGTACTTGAAAAATTCAAGCACTTGGGTTTTAAAGTTGTAAAGACTCCAATTGACGTGAATCTTGCATTAGCAAAGAACAAAGGCCAAAGCATATCACAATTGGATTATGCTCGTGTGTTGGGTTGCTTAATGTACATCATGAATTGTACACGACCAGATATAGCTTGTGCTATAAGTAAATTGAGTCGATATACGAGCAATCCAGGTCAATCTCATTGGATGGCCATGAAACGAGTTTTGGGGTATTTAGTACATACCCAGGACTTTGCTTTGCACTACAGTAAATATCCTGCGGTCATTGAGGGATACTGTAATGCAAATTGGATCACTGGATCAACTGATTCCAAGTCCACAAGTGGATATGTATTCACTATTGGTGGAGGAGCGGTATCTTGGAAGTCGTCCAAACAAACTTGTATTGCCCGCTCTACAATGGAGGCTGAATTCATAGCTTTAGATAAAGCCGGTGAAGAAGCTGAATGGCTCCGGAATTTCTTGAAAGATATTCCATTTTGGCCCAAACCGTTGGCACCAATATGCATACATTGCGATAGTCAAGAGGCAATTGGAAGGGCTGGGAGCATTATGTATAACGGTAAATCTCGTCATATACGACGAAGATATAAAACCGTTAGGCAATTACTCTCTAGAGGAATTATCACGATTGATTATGTAAAGTCAAGTGATAATGTGTCGGATCCACTTACAAAAGGCCTAACTAGAGAGGTAGTTGAGATATCATCAAGGGGAATGGGACGATGGCCGAGAACAAGTCATAGTGGCGGTAACTCTACCTAGAAGACTGGAGATCCCAAGATCTAGGTACAAGGAGATCAAACAAAGTCATTAATGACGGTTCAACATTGTCAACTAAACTTTTGGTCCATTCTCGTGATGAGATAATGTTCAGTACCAAGGATAAAGCATTAAGGCTTTTTAATGATTTCTAAATTTGATAAGGGTATATCAAATAGTGTATCTACGGGATGACACGTTTAGGAATCACCTATGTAAGTGTGAAGTGTTAGCCGCTTCAAGGAGAACTTTGGAAGGCCAGTTCTCTACGCACTTATGAAACCAGGCGGTGTTCCGGCTGAAACGAACACAACAATGAGAACCAAAGATGGTTAAGGGTTGGTTGTGTGACTTGTGGTTGTCTAGGTATACACTAAAGTTCGACGGTTCAAAGATATCTAATCTACCGATTGATCGAGTATATCCGACATAAGTTCACTACGGAAAGTTCAAAGGGAAACCTACTTATCCAGATGCAATTAATCCTTGCTTGCGCATCACACAGTTTTTCATGCATGTTTCCGTGATATAGCCATTCCCCATTCATGTGGGGGATTGTTGGGTTTTATGTATTTAATTATATTAAATACTTAAAAGAGGGTGAATGGGAAATGGAGGGAAATGAATTTTTGAGTGAAATTTTAAGTTTTCCCCCTTGGCAAAGGGACATTGTCCCATATTGGAAGAGGAAAAGGTTTTTGATGGGTATATAAGCAATTGCTCTTCTTCTAGCTCATAAAGAGTTGAGAAGAAGGCAAGCCTCGCGCCGTCGTCGTCGTCGCTCGCTCGCTCGGCTCGGCTCGGCTTCGGCTTCGGCTTCGGCTTCGGATTCGGTCGATCGATTGATTAATTTTTGGACCAAATTTATTTGTTAATAGAAAAAACAGAATATTAATATTAAATCCAATTCAGTTATCCAAATTTCAGTTTTCTGTTTTTGTAACAGAAAATTAACTACCCTTCAATTTTTCCTCTTTATTTTCCTCTTTATTGTTGAGTAAATAGCCATTTATGTTATGGCATTTATACTGTGGCCGTTTTGCATAAACATCCATTCTGAAGAGTTGCACCTCTTCAGATTTCAACCCAACATTGACTATAAATACAAGACTATTCTGCTCAGAATTTTCATACGATTTTCTGAGTTTCTCCTCCTTCTTCTGCATATTTTTAACATCAAACAAAGCAACAGTAAGTGTGATTTGCTACCGAACTTTGTGTTCACTGAAACACTGGGGTTTGAAGTACCACTATACCAGTGTGTAATTCATTCTATCCTGGGAGGAAATAATCCATAACCTTGGGTACTAGGAGGGAATTAAATTCCTTAAGGAAACACTGTGAATTCAGTGGGCTCGAATTGATTTCTCTCTCTTTACGTTTTTTGTTTATACATTATTCTGCTTTGTTTTTTTCAGAATTAGTTTACAAATACAGATTACTAACAAATACAGAATAAGGCTGCGTACAATTGACTTTTGTAGTCCGGTGCCTTTCCCTGGATACCACGCATAACAGAAGCTTATAAAGGGCATCGAGCTGCCCGTTTTATTTTTTTAGAATTTAAGAGAAGGTCACAGCGAGACCCTCTGTTTATCACTAAGATGGGTATCAAGAAAAAGCACAGTAATGAATATTATGACCAATTCATAAAAAGAAAATTTTCTGTGATATTACATGTATTCTTTTACCAAGATATATATAGACTATGTTAGTTTTTTAGCTCATGAACTATAACGGAATCATGCTAAGTATGAGAATTCTATTAGACCTAAACATGTTAATAGTACCAACATGGCTAAGATCATTCTAGACTTTCAGCTGCATAAAATCTTTTATTTTTTCTTTTCTTGAAATGTTATGAATATAAAAAAGTGAAAACTTATATGTACTTACATTGTAAAGAACTGAAATAGCTCTGATGGGGTTCAAAGACCAAGCAGAATTATCATGATTAACACATATGGCAATAATTACACATTCCAAGCTTGCCATTAAGAACATCAAAGTTGTGCTTGAATATGGAGCTGCATATCTCTCATTCACTCTCGGTTAATACAAAATCAATAAAAATAAATAAAGGGGCTGATATTAGAAAATTATTTTAATGAGTTTAAGTTACATACACCGTCAATGTAAAGAATTTGTATATTACTTATACCGATTGTAGTAGGTAACTATCTAATATAATTTTAAAGATTAGAAATCTCACTTTTTACTATAGAAATCATTTGGATAACTTGATAGTATAAAATAAAATAAAAAGAATTTTATGCTGACGGTGCATATAACTGAAATTCTGAACGAAAATAGGAATGAAAACTTTATTAGGAGAGAAAGATTGAAATGGTAATATTACTTGTATGATTAACCATATAGAATAAACGATAGTGCTGATTATGACTAGAAATGGCCCAGTGAAGAAATCGCCATGGCTGTTAGCTTCATTATTTTTGGTTGTAATTTCTGAATATTTCCAGTGAATACCCAATTTGCCAATTACCACTTTCCCTTGATATAATGATAGCAACATAGCTCCACCAATGCATATTATTGTCCCTAACACTTTGGCTTGCCCTGCTTTACTTCTCACCCCTACTTTTTCAAGCCTTCATATATATAAAAATAAAGCCTTCTAAATTAGACATATATATTTTGATAAATTTACATATTTGCTCAAAGGATAAGAAAGAATGAATTTAAGTTATATACATTTATCGTACAAAAAAATAAATAAAAAAAAAGAATTCCGCAACATCAATGTAACTTTGACATGTTATATATTAGAATATCACTTATCCTGTGTGAGTTGCTCACATCGTCCATCTAAAACCCAAATACAGGAATACAGTTATGGTAGATTGACAGCCAACGTAAAATTTGTCAATTCATGATGAACCTCATAATACACAAGCGAGGATTTATCGAGCCAACCACAACTTTTTTTATGATTAAGACGTAGTTATTATTGTACTTTTAACTATTTTTATATTCGCAGTGCATAAAAATATAAAATCAAAAATATTACCCGCAAAGGACGGCTAGAAGGAATGTATTTGCTGGGACTAAGTTAGACATGGCTGTTGCAATAGTTGCAGTGGAATTCTTTAATCCGATAAGTAAAGTCAATTGCATTGCTGTTACCCTGCAAGTATTGCATATAGAAATTTATATAGAGTTTTTCTTTACTGTAATTTGATTAAAAAATATTAACCATGTGAAATAAAAGAAAATAGGGTGGAACTTACCCGAAAATAGAACACAAGAAAATTAGAAAAATTGTAAACGGTGTCAACTTCGGTCTTGTTTTCCTGTGGTGGGACACAACCATTAGTCTAACATTGAATATTTGTACAAAAAATGGAAGGAAGAAAAGGATAAACATCTAATAGTGTGTGTTTAGTGTGATGGAAAATATGTTTTGATTGGTGAGTTTCGCAAAGAAATATATTAAAAAATTAATAATGATAGTAGCAAATTAGAGAACACTTTTATTAGATTTTGAGCACTAATAAAGATATGACTAGTTTTGAAGTATTAGTTGGCATAAGTAACATGAAAGTTAAAAATTAAGATAGTTGTAAAAATTATATTTTTCGTCCATAAGTGAGACGTCATTTTCCTACTTTTAATAAATATTTTCAATATTATTTCTTGTAACTAAACACTAAAGAATGACTTTTCCAAGAAATATTTTTCTTAAAAAATGATTTTCGTTATACAAAAAGCACCCAAGTCTGAAAAACTTGCTTGACAGTACCATGTGATACTAATAATTTGCAAAAATTTCCTTTTTTTAAGGTACCAATCGTCTTATCCAAGCTATATCATTGTACTTCTTGCATGTGTTTGTGTGCATTGCGCGTTGTATTAGTGAGGCTGTATTTTGACTATTTTCTCTGTCTTAATTAATTTGAAGTTCCAAAATTTAAATTACAAAAAACAGTCTGGTGTATAAAGCATTTCGCGTTCACATACGATCGGGAGAAAGCCCGCATCTCAAGTCCTAGAATTAATTTATTTAAATTGTGATGTGAATTCGAGTATCGGATGTTTTCATTTTTTAGAATAACATTTACTTAACTAAAGATAACTACAAGCGTTATAAGTTATCATTCTATAATCCATTTCGAGCTTCAATTAATTAGTTTTAGAGTAAATTAAAATTGGATTGATTCTCAACTACATTTTATGATTTTGTAAATTATATAGAAATATGCTAGCAAGTTCCAATCTTCATTCCATTTCAAGACAAAAAAGCATATTTTTTTAACAAAGTTATTTTATTGAATCTTGAAGTAAAAAATATGCCAAATAATATTGGATCGAGATGTAATTCTTATGAAACACCGATAAGCAATTTTAAATGTAGAGGGAAGACTAAAGTTCAAATTTACATGTCTAGAGTGAAGAAGGTATGAAGCAATAAGAAAAATGTGAAACTGTATTCTGAGTTCTTGAGTACTAATAAATTGAGAGATCATATATTAACAAAAAGAAAAATAGTTATTTAAACAAAACAAAACAAAAAAACTTATTTTATTCCGATAAATAAACGGAAAAGGCCTAAAAATGCCACTCAACTTTCAGAAATGGTCTATCCATGCCATCTGTTAAAAAAATGCTCATTTCATGCCACTGCCGTTAAAGAAATGACCCACCAAGCCATTATTGACTAACGGCAGTGGCATGGATGGGCCAAATAAAAATTGAACCGTTAGTCAATAATGGCATGGATGGGCCATTTCTTTAACGGCAGTAGCATGGAAATAGCAATTTTTTAACGGATGGCATGGATAAACCATTTCTGAAAGTTGAGTGACATTTTTAGGCCTTTTCCGATAAATAAATAAAATCTGCAGAAATCAAGTGAATAGAAACATATTTTTGCATAATGTTTACCTCTCGAAAAAGTAAGCGAAGGGTGCAATAGAAATGGTGGCAAAAATTTGGCGATAAGACAAGTGAACATAAGGATCCATGCCTTCATTCATAACAAGCTTTGATATGATAGCAGTGCCAGCATAACCTAATTGTACCAACACCATCAACAAGATAGGCAATTGATCTTTACCCATTTTTCAAATCCGGTCGAGTATTCTCTTTTCTTTGTCTAATTCCGTCTTATCAAACAAGACTGACTTCTTACCAACCCGCGAAGGGTTCTGAGGCTGGACTAGGTACGAGGAACGAAAGCTAGTATTACATCACTATATATGTGTGCTATACGTAAATTTATAAGATAGAAGATATGGGGTGGAGTGTGAAAGGTGACTGGCATGGTGAAGGATAGGAGTTTTAATAGATGATAAACAGTCAGTAGGAGAGAACAAGAAAAGACATGTGCATACTTGTTAAAGGAACGTGTGAACATTCAATATTTTATAAAGTTTTATTTGAATATTTCTAGTAAAAGGTTTTGCTAACCTATGACAAGATTATAGTAGTTAGCAAGATTCAACTTAGTTGTTATATTATATATTCATAAGTTTTACCAGCTGGCTTTCATTAGTTGAGAACCTATCTGTATATTCAAACCAAGAATAAATATATGAGAAAGTTACATATTTATTAAATGATAGTATATGGGGTTAAAAACTTACCCAGCCCAAATCGAGTGTTTACATCAATCCAATAAATACATATAAGATGTCTTAACAAACATAATTGCCACGAAACCATATGGGGTCAAAAAACTTATCCGCACCATGTGTTTACCAAAAATTTTGACGCGACATTTATGGTTTTTGGTCAAAAGTTTTGGTAAGAGATCAATAACGGGATATCTAGTGAAGATGCCTAGGCATGAAAAAATTAAAGTGTCCAGAAGCAGAATTAACAATACACTTTCATTTACTTGGGGAAAAGATCACAAAAGGAATGGAGAGAATTAAGAATACACGTTCATACATTTAAAGGAGCAAAAGGCTAATTTTTTAAACTGAAACCCTTGTTTGGGTTTGCCCTAATTTTTTTACTATCTTTTTCTGAAAGAAGGGAAAAGAATTTACCATAATTGATTTTTACTTTTACTTTTACAAAGTATAGATATTTTCCATATTTAACAAATCCCTTACTTGTAGTAAAAGTTTGTGACCTCTATAAATTGAAAAGCTCTCCTTCGTGCACAAGAGCAGAATAGAATTCATAATATAGTCATTAAGAAGTTTTATTTAGGGAGAGAATTTTTTCTTTCGATAATTTTTTTATATTTTATTTTGACCAAATCATATTAAAATATTATGCCTTTTTGGTATAATTTTTTTTGTTATCTAATTTATCGTCACTTAAGTTTGCTTTGCTATTTTTCGCATAACGCCTTGTTATTTTCGATCCTAACAACCCTGAGGAAGGCTCAACAGCTATCACCAATCATGGTCTACTGGTCAACCATGTGTTCTCCTGTATTATTTATATAAACAAGGACACCCCAATACTTGTAAACGTTGATATTGTATTATTATTTCCAGCTAATTAAGCGTAGTCTCATCGTACGCTAATTTTAGGATGAAGTTTGTTGAAAAAGGTGCATACATCATGTGCATATTTCGTAATTCATAATGCATCTACTGAATTTATATGAATAAAGAAGGACTCCGAAGGACCCGATCGATTGTACACTTGGTATGTGTTTTGTATGAAGGAAAATATTTTCCTAGAAAATAAGTGATTTTATCACTTAATTTTTTAATGTTTGGTTAGTGAGTAAAAAAAAAAAATCGAAAAATATTTTCTAATATTTGGTTAGAGAGTAGAGGGGTGGTTTTGGGGGTTGGGTGGGTGGGATGGAGGAGTGGTGGGGGTTGGGAATAGGACGGGGAATGTTGAAAAAGAGTTTTGAAAAATATTTTCTCTTCTCTTGATAGGGAAAATATTTTGAGATTGGAGGAAAATGATTTCATGAGGAAAATATTAAGCCAATCAAATATGAAAAAATTGAAAAAATATTTTCCTACATACCAAACACACCCTGGGGAATTGTACTATTTTCGAGTAGTAAATCTCAACGCCCTTACCTTAGGGTAAAAAGCACTCGGGAAAGTGCATTCACCATGTTCACTTTAGAGATTTTTTCGTTCCTATACACTATTTGAAACTTTATTACCAAAAATATCCACGTTTCGGTATTTACCCAACGTAAACAAGTTTTAGCTACAAAAAATATACATTTGTTTAAACTAGACTCCTTTCTGCGGTAGTCTTCCTTATTTAGACGCAGGATTTTGAGATCGCTTATATTTCAATTAGAGATTTTACTGACGCAATCAACGCACCTTAATCAAGCCAACGTATTTGTAGAATCCTGCTATTACGCCGATTTTCTCTTATTATCATCGCACCATAATCAAGTTCTATTCTCTGGGTTTCTCTGGTTTCCTTTGGTTTTCCATAAACGAAAGTTTTGAAAAAAACAATTGCATTGAATTTCGCGATATAATGTCAAAATTAGCGATTACGCTTCAACTAAATGGTCGGTGGGATAGCATTGGGAGATAGAAAGATTTTGATGTTGATGGAATTGTAGTCAATGAAGATTCAAATTATCGTCAATTGAATTCCGCGGTTGCAGAGCATCTAATGATCGATACCTCGGCAAAAATCATCGAAATCAAATACACTGTCAAAGAACGTTGGCCTCCAATGGAAATTCAGAACGGTATGGGGGTTCGAGTGTATATGGAGACAAAAAAGGAAAACAAAACTTAAGAATGTATCCGTTGTATATAACAGTGCGTCATTTGGATTTGGAATGCAGTATCTCGAATTCGAGCACAATTGCAGGTTTGCTCTATTTATTCAGTGCTGATATTTTTTCAATTTCAAGTGTTTTACAATTTTACTACAAATTATCTATAATAATACTACATAACAAATGTAGTTCAACTGTTATTATTCCACAAGTATTATGTCAAATACTGAACACATGAATATACAGAGTTCTGAATTACTATACTTTTAACTGAGTGCAGGTTCATCTGATTATCGTATGTCTAACGTGACAATTGTCAAGCAATTGTAACACAATTGGAGAAGTATCAGGAACAATGAAGTTGATTGATATGCCAACATCTCCGGCAAATTGTGGAATATGAAAGTATCATCATAACAGTACATATGCCAAATGTTATTGAAGTAGGTCAAGTTTACCAAGACAAGCAAATAATTGTCAGTGCAATGAAGAACTATTTTGTCATGAATAAGTTTTAATTTATGGTGAAAAGGTCTAGTGCAAGAAGGTATGAACATTTTATTTGTCAAATTTATATTGTGTATAAGTGGTAATTTTTTTTGTATATAAATTGTTTAAGACAAGTTGTTGTGCAAAAATTACCTCGTATTCTGTAGCTACAATTTGCATAACATTTTTTGAATTATTTTTATTCTGTAGCTACTGCCTCGTATGTGTTGGGGACAATTGTACGTGGCACTTCAAGTCCACCAGCATAAATGAATCAGCATTGTTCAAGGTTCGAAAATTCAACAGCTTGAAATATGGATATGTGAAAAACCAAGTATGTGTGTTGTTTCAGATCGGAATGAGAGTATCTTGAAGGCAACATCTACTGTTTATACCGGCATGCTACATTATGCATGCATGTGGCATATTTGGACAAATGTAACGTCATTCAAGACGGGTCATCTACAGTTAAGAGAATTGTACTTTGCCACGACACAATAATACACGCTTGATGAATTTAATGAAAGAATGTCAAAGATTGAAGAGATCGCCACACGATATTGGCTATCACAGATGGTCTCGGGTACATGCTATGGTGAACAGAACATAGACAATGACATCAAAATTGCAGAGTCATTGAATACGGTAACCAAAGATGCAAGAGAGCTGCCCGTAGTAGAACTATTAGAGTACATGAGGACTCTTCTTGAATATTGGACTAATGAAAAGTTATTGAATGCAAAGGGAACGTTCACATACCTTGGGAAAACATACAACAAAGAGTTGGAGGTCAATAGGACATTATCGCAGAAGATGAGAGTAAGTTATAGCCAATATCATTAGATCATTGATTCCATCAAACTTAATATATACTGATAATTGTAGAAATGTTGTTGTATAATTGTAGTTATTTTGTTTTGTATTTGTTGCTGACAACTTGTTGTGTGTTTGTAATGAAATTGTAGGTGGCGGCTTCAACAGATTACATCCCTACTGTGATAGATGGTGTGAAGGTCTTCATTGTTTGCCTTCAAAATAAGAGATGTAGTTGTGGACAATTCCAACTTAATGAACTTCCTTGTCCACATGCTTTGGCGGCTTCAAGGCACAGTAACGAGTCTTATGAAAACCATTGTTCTCCTTATTACATGAGAGAGAGTCTTTTGCAGACTTATGAAATACCAGTAGACCCGCTGCCTGATGAAAGCAAATGGAATGTGCCACAACATATAGCTGAAGAAGTTGTAATGTCACCTACTGGGAAAAGACAGTCAGAGAGACCTCAAAAACAACGATACAAACTATATGATGAAGTAAATGCAAAGAAGTACAAGGTTTGATGTGGCAACTGCGGACTAGAAGGGCATAACAAAAGATCTTGTAGGAATGCTCCCAAAAGGAAATAAAAATTGATGCAATTTAAAGATTTTTTTTATTGAGTACTGCTAATGATAATCTGTCCTTTAAGACATATGAAGTTGTATTTGTTCCGTTCTGGAGAATTATAGTTGTGGTGTAATTGTATTGCTAATTTGAATAAAGATTGTCTCCTATAATGAATATTTGATAAACAGATTTCAAGTCTTAATGCAATTGGTGTGTAGTTGTTTTGTTCAAATACTGTGTTTACTTATTACTTTTCAGCCTTTCCTAACAACACTATTTAAATTGAATATATTTTGAAGTTTTGTATAGTAGTTATAGACATAATTGTAGTTAAGCTATAATGAAAATATATAGTACTAATATCGAGATCAAGGACTAAAAACATTCACCCAAAAAAAAAAGTCACACATATTTCTATTCTAAGTAGTAGAATTCTGGATAAAATAACAAAACAAAAGGTAAAACAACTGTAGCACAAATCTGCTACAAATAAATTGCAGCTGACTTGTTCTTAATAAACTGTCACGACCCTAAACCCAGGCCCGGTCGTGATGGCGCCTCTCGTGAAGACAAAGCCAGCCGACACAAACCCAAGTTTAATTAACAGATATAATGATTCATAATCAAATCATTAATAATGATAAATCCCAAAATAAAGCCAAATATAAAAACTGCGGAAAACAAAACCCAGCCCGACATCGGGGTGTCACAAGTCACGAGCATTTACTAAGGTCTGAATACAGCTAAGAGTCTAAAAATGTACCAAATACAGTCTAAGGAAGACAAGAGGGAGAAAAGCAGTGCTGCGAACGCCGGGCAGCTACCTCGCTAACTCCGATGACTCTGTCACTGAGAAGCCAACACCCGCTATCGGGTTCAAAATAATACCTGAATCTGCACACAAGGTGCAGGGAGTAATATGAGTACGCCAACAGTAAGTAATAAAAGTAAATAAAAGCTGAGCAGTAAGAAAATACGTAAGCCACGTCATAACGCTACAGCAAATACAGTACATTTCCAAAATAGTACAGAAATCATTTACTTCGTAAATCAAGCTCAGTTTTAGTAAAACCTTTTAAAACAACTTTCAACAGTTTCAAAACTAGTAATAAAAACAGTGAGTAAAAATGATACAAACGTAAACAGCCCCTCGGGCAAAACATGTACCATAAACCGCCCCTCGGGCGTAATATCAACAGAACCAGCCCCTCGGGCTACCTTACAATCACTCGTAATCAGCCCTTCGTTCATAACAAGAATCAAGAACCGCCCCTCGTGCAACATAGATCAAGAACAGCCCCTTGGGCTTCATTATGAAACAACAACAGCCCCTCGGGCTACAACACATCACACACACTAGGTACCCGCGCTCACTAGGGGTGTACAGACTCCGGGAGGGGCCCCTTACAGCCCAAGCGCAATATCAAGCCATCTCGTGGCATAACAATTCGGCCCTCAGCCTCACATAATAGACAGGATCATCACACTGGGTACCCGCGCTCACTGGGGGTGTACAGACTCCTGGAGGGGCCCCTTACAGGCCAAGCACAATATCAAGCCATCTTGTGGCATAATCCAACAGGCTCTCGGACTCATATCAATCACAAGCCACCTCGTGGCATAATAAACCAGCCCTTGGCCTCTCATATATCACAAATCAGTACCACATGCTGCGGCGTGCAGCCCGATCCCATAACATCCTCACAACACAGGCCCTCGGCCTCACTCAGTCAAAACTCACTCAAGCCCCTCGGGCTGCCAGTAAAACAAGTACTCGGCTAAAAATATTATTTTTGAAATCAAGAGGAGTGAATAAAACCGAGTTATGAAAACAGTAAGAACATAGCACGACTGAGTGTAAATATTAAACCAAAAACAGTGAGGAAATCAGTAATAAAAGCCCCTAATGGTCCAATCAATCGGCACAAGGCCTAGACACGACATTTAGCCCCAAACACAATAATTTCCAAAATATAACAATATCAAATAGTTTCCAAGTAAATACGCGACTTAATAGTCGTACGGGATGGACCAAGTCACAATTCCCAATGGTGAATGACCCCACGCTCGTCACCTAGCATGTGCGTCACCTCAAGGTAGCACAACGATGTGAAATCCGGGAATTCATACCCTCAGAACAGTATTTACAATCATTACTTACCTCTATCCGGTCCAAACTCTAGCCCGCGATGCCTTTGCTTCTCGAATCGGCCTCTGAATGCTCCAAATCTATCCAAAAGCAGATTCATACCATCAAAATATGCGAAGGGGACAAAGTCCACTCGAAAATATCCAATTTATACCAAAAATCCCGAAATTGGCCAAACCCGGCCCCCGGGCCCACATCTCGGAACTTGATAAAATTTATGCCAAAATGATCCTCATCCTCCCACGAGTCTATACATATCAAGAACACTGAAATCGGAGTTCAATTGACCCCTCAAATACTCATTTTAAGGTCTCTAAATCTCAACCCCTAATTACCCATTTTGCACTGATTTTACTCAAACTTTCATCACTAATTAGGCCTTTAATCACATATAAACGAGTTATGAATTCAAGAATCTTACCTGCAAGAGATTACCCCTTTGGTTTCCTCAAGAATCCCTCTCAAAAGCTTCAACCCCGTTCAAAAATGGGGAAAAATGAAGAAGGGTCGCAGATTGGCTATTTAATATTGCCCAAGTATTTGTACATTGCGATCGCGGGAGAAGAGATGCGATCGCATAGAAGAAATAGTTGCTGGACCAAAGTGTGCTACGCGATCGCGAACAAATCAATGCAACCGCATAGAAGGAAAATGCTACTGTCCAAATTTTGTGCTACGCGATCGCGAACAAATCAATGCAATCGCATAGAAGTAAAATGCTACTGTCAAAATTTTGTGCTACGCAATCGCGAACGAATCAATGCGATCGCATAGAAGGAAAATATGGCAGGTTGACATTGTACTACGCGATCACGGCTATGCCTATGCGATCGCTTAGAAGGAAACACCAGATAGCAGAACAACAGTTCAAACATAGGGAAAAATGACCCGTGGCCCACCAGGAACATACCCGAGGCCCCCGAGACCTCAACCAAACATGCCAACCAATCCAAAAACATCATTCAAACTTGTTCCAACCTTCGGAACGCTGAAAACAACATCAAAACACCAATTTTTCATCGGATTCAAGCCTAAGAATTCCAAAAACATTCAAATTACGCTTTCGATCAAAAAGTCTATCAAATCACGTCCGAATGACCTGAAATTTTGCACACACATCCCAAATGACACAACGGACCTACTGCAACTTCCGGAATTCCATTCCGACCCCTATATCAAAATCTCACCTATCAACCGGAAAACGCCAAAATTACAATTTCGCCAATTCAAGCCTAAATCTACTCCGGGCCTCCAAAATACATTCCGATCACGCTCCTAAGTCTCAAATCACCTTACGGAGCTAACCAAATCATAAAATTCCAATCCGAGGTTATATGACAACAAGTCAAAACTTGGTCAAATCTTTCAAACTTAAAGCTTCAAGCTGAGAATCATCCTTCCATATCTATTCCGATTAACCTGAAATCTAAAACCGACGATTTACATAAGTCATAATACCTCACACGGGGCTAGTCATGCCCGAGAACTAACGAGCGAAGTGCAAAAGTTCAAAATGACCGGTCGGGTCGTAACATCCTCCCCCACTTAAACATACGTTCGTCCTCGAACATGCTTATAGTTGTTCCAAAAGCCAACAAGTCGCTGTATAACCTTACCATGCAGATACCCGGGGGTGACCCCACGTCACCCTATCTCATATAGGTCTGATAATACAATGTAACTAAAATTTCGCAATCCAACCTAGCCCATAAACCTTAGAACCACATTTCCCCTCCTGAAGTCATCTACAAGATTAGAATCTCACATTTATACTCTGAATAAGCCCGAACAAGTTGCAATAACCACTACTTGCAACCTCAGGTGAAATTACCTGACATACCACATAACTCAAACACTTGTAGCGATAACTTCTAATCACAGCAGTTGCTCAAAACATCCGAATTTCGATAATAAGCCTTTTATCAAATAAAGCCTCATTCCAACACTTCCGTATACTGCCAATGATAAATGAAACACATAGGAAGTCATAACCACTCCTCAGATCAACCATTCGTGAAGCCACTTATCCTTTAGCAGGAACCATAGCAAATTTCTGTGCCGAACATCGATATTATCCCTCCAACACGCTGAAACCGAATCCGTTTGTATTCATTCTAGATCCCAACAATCTCATCTAATTCCAACACAACTACTCTGGTGACATGACACACCAATACAATCTAAAGCCACAACTCGTGCAATCCGCGCACCAATACGCAACAGTCTGAACGTACTCAAATCATGAAAATGACTCAAATGAGAGAGCCGTACCACAAGCTCACCAGTACCACCACACCAAATGCTGAGAACCTGTCACACCTCATAGAAACAGAACACACGAATCTAGCCCGAAGGATCATACCTCCACATAACTTCGCTGAAATGCGCGACCCTATCCAAACACTGGCCCACATGAGACACCTCCAGTCACTATGCTCAAAATCGACAACCAAGTGCAATTTGATGCCTAGCACCCAAAAGTGAATCACCATAACCATGGAGAAGCAAACGACGCAATGCCACACCAGTCCGAAAGAACATATCCAATGTGCAACAAATCATGCAACACCCAAATACGTGTCTCGTTCAAATCCCGCTATAAAGCCCAAACGAAACCGCACCATGTGTGCATATAACCACCAAATCTCAACTCCTTGTAACACAGGAGAGTAACTCATAGATCACGAATAAGCTCAATAACAATCGAATGGCACATCTCTCAATAATAGCAGTTTGGAGTAAACAAATCTGACCAGGTGCAGAACACACATCCATGTTGGACCTACCAATGAACCCCAAATCAACTCTGGTCACCCAAAGTAGATAATTAACTCTTTGAAGGTTCACAATGACTGAATCATAGCACCTACTACCCCCTGACCAACCTTAGCTATTTTCTCACAGTCCATAACCATAAAGCCATCTAATCACAGAAACTCTCAGTCTCCCAATCCGTAAAGCACACGAATCACCATATCTGATCCCAGCTACACTGCCCGCACATCTAACACACATCCGATACTCGATCATTCCACGAGGGATACTCCTATAATTCTTCTGTGCTACCAAGCCAACTTGAATATCGACAGTCGATCCAATAAGAGAGTGCCACAATACTAATGAAGTATCCTTAATTCAGACACATTCCCCTTTTTCTGAAGTGTATACCCTTATCAAGACACACCATTTAGTAATATCATTTACCTAGTCATCTGAAACTGCCCGTGCTGTCTAAGAATTGATGACCTTTCTTTCAGAACTGAACTGTGACCTTACACATGCCAATCTCAACCCTACACAACATACCACATATACCATGCCATCCTATGATAAATATGAGAACTTCATAATCCCTTCCAAGCCACAGTCAAATATATACTCAACTAGTCAAGAACTTTCCATTTGATCCCATCTAGGAGAAAATCACTATACCTCTCATGCTCCTCATGCCAGCAAAAATTATACATCTCTAACCATGGTAGAAATTATCAAGAACTCTACGAATCCCCTTTTGCGCAAAACCGAACCATCATGACTGACTCCTTCTAACTCAACCAAGCTACAACACCACAATTCCTCAACCCAGACTCACCGTACGAGACCCAAGCATAAAACCACACCGTCTAAGGCTCATAAGACGCTGAATACTGTCTTAAATATTCCCAAAAGGACCACATTCAAAATACCTACCCTGAAGGGACTTTCTGCGAATCCAAAGCCATTACCTTTACCTTCTTGATGCTGATATATAGAATCCCATAATGATATAGAAATACCACGAGTCTTGACACCCTCCAAAACAAACCTCAGTTCCTAGACAAATATACAACTTGAAAATCTCCAATTATTACATGTAAAATCTTGAACCCATTAGAACCATTCTCGAGAGTCATCTACTCTACTCAATCCACAATTAGACCGATCAAACGGACCAGGCGACCAGTGCTCCAAAAGCACTCCAACACTGCAGAGTGTAACCTCACCTTAATGCAACCAAGCAACTTCCTGTTCTATGCACCGTGCATCCTTTACCAATACAACCCACGTCGTTCCGCTATTCTCATACACCTATAAAGCATAACATAACCTTTATTGAAATTTCCTCTACTCGTGCCATCCTCGATCTCAACCTTCGTATGCCATAATCGATTCACCAGTACGCCTCCAACTGGAACCATTATAGCACATAACCGTGCCATCAACTAATCAATAGCAGACTCCCCCACTTGGCTCGAAGCCATAGATCAAAACACACAATAACTTATAATGAACATACTCTATANTGACCTGAAATTTTGCACACACATCCCAAATGACACAATGGACCTACTGCAACTTCCGGAATTCCATTCCGACCCCTATATCAAAATCTCACCTATCAACCGGAAAACGCCAAAATTCCAATTTCGCCAATTCAAGCCTAAATCTACTCCGGGCCTCCAAAACACATTCCGATCACGCTCCTTAGTCTCAAATCACCTAACGGAGCTAATCAAATCATAAAAATTCCAATCCGAGGTCATATGCCAACAAGTCAAAACTTGGTCAAATCTTTCAAACTTTAAGCTTCAAGCTGAGAATCATCCTTCCATATCTATTCCGGTTAACCTGAAATCCAAAACTGACGAGTTACATAAGTCATAATACATCACACGGGGCTAGTCATGCCCGAGAACTAACGAGCAAAGTGCAAAAGTTTAAAACGACCGGTCGGGTCGTTACATAAACACTTTGTCTACAACTTTACTACAATCCAGATACAACTAAACACTTTAACTATAATTTTTCTACTGAATAGGGCAACTAATTCTTCTTTTTTCCGGACTTGTGTTCTCTCGTTCACAGCTGGTGCACCTTTTTCTTCTTGTTAATCTACTCGTCACCTGACTTTCACTAATTGCACCAAGCTCTTGCTTTTTCCTAGCATAATCCCAAAGGAGTGCTTCATAGCATCTACGGTGTTGATCAATATGAGAAAGGTCTTCCTTTGAAATCGATAGTTCTCCAATGCTGACATATTCTGCAAATGTCGCCATGTATACACCACAGTCACAACAAAAAATAATAGGGAAAAAGATTTATCATTCAAACGTAAAATACAATTGGTTGAATAGATAGAAAGAAAAGCAGCACATAGAGTGATCCCTCTTTTTGCTGGGATATTCACCGACCAACCACTGAATGTCAAGAGGGTCATAAATACACCCTTTTCAATGTATGCCTTTGTGCTCTTGTAGTTGATGTTTTGACGCTTGCTATAGAAGCCAGTGCATGATAAGTAGAGGGGCACCATAATAGCAAACTTGTCGACAACAGATTCTACAAGTTTGTGATTTCAGAGACCATAGAATCATAAACATATAGAACTCTATCGGCAATGTTAAACACAAATAACAACCAATGAAATTTCTCCACAATGTTTATGGGCATAATCACAAAATCAACTTTGTCCCATGCAACATTTGCAAGTAATCGGTACCCCAATATGTATTCTAATACGACGTTATAGGGTTTGACAACAGCAAGCTTCTTATCGGCAGGAGCATTAATGTACCTCTCATAAATTTGTTCAATTCTAGTCTTGAACGTACATTTAGTCGTTGTAAACCATGTTTTATTTTTAGGACCGTACTTTCCTCTCTTCCTCAAATAGTATAAAATAACATCAATGTGCTGCAAATAAAACAGATTTCATTATTTCTCAGTGCTTCATACAATTAACTACAAATTTCAAACAAAAAATCTACATATTTCTAAAATAACAGAATACTACAGTTAATCATTAAATTTTGCTAGGGTATGTGTGTAATTATTGAGGACTTGCCCGGGATGTGCCAAAGTATAAAACCAGTCTTTTTTATCAACTTTCTCCACTCCAAGATTAAACCTTGGCTTGATCTTGTTATCTTTTAAAGTTTAAGACGCCTTCCTCCTATTTAAAGACATAGCAAGTAAAATTATTATGTAGTTTCAATTGGAAATCCATAAATTGTATGCACTCGATAATATGAAAAAATTGTATAATCTAACCTCTTTGAAACCGTGTCGGTACCTAAATATAACCACTTATTGAATTCTTCCAACAAGTCAGAATCAACATCGTTGCTAATAACCCCAATAAATGGATGCTTGATGATGAAAATTAGAGGAGGTCCAACAGAAGTGCTTCCCCCAGAAGTGTAATAAGGGAGAAAGGGGGATCTGGCATTCTTTCCAGGAACCCTTGTTCTTCCTTGATGCACATGGGTTGTTTCATCTTCATTAACCTCGCCGAACTTAACAATCTGTGAGAAGTTTTTTGGAAGCTCGAAATCATCAAGTGTTATTGCCCTTTTTCCAGACCTGGAGTCATTGTCCGAATCATCTACATTGATGTAGTCGGCTGGTTCACATACAAAATTTAAAACAAAAGAACAACATTGTGTGTTGGTTGCATCAGTTCTTTTGGGAAAACTGAAACTTATATGAAAGCTGTTGTTTTTTTCCTACAATTATATTGTAACATATAATACCAGTGAAATTTCCATTGCAAGCGCCTCCTTGTTGTATAACATTCTTGTTGAATGGAAGATTGCAAATACATAGTCTCCTTCTCCTCATTAAATGCTCTCCTTGTATGCCAACTTTTGCATTCTGTATTGGAGAGTCCACATGCATAGTTTCCTTCTCTGTTACAATAAATGTGTACAACTTAATAAAATTGTAGATCATTTATAGTAAACAGAAACAACATTTCAGATAAATTATAGTTTAATTGTAGCAAATTTATTGAAATGTTGTCCTGTAGCTGAGATGTAATATGTAGCGTGAAATATGTAGATAAAATGTACTAAATCGTACCTGCAGTTTCTTCCTCCAATGCCCCTTGAAATTGGGAAGACAAGTCAACACCTACAGGAACATTCTCCTCATTTTGATTGCCAGACATGTGTCATGTATCTAAGACAATAATTGGAAATATAATATAGATTATTTGTTGCTAATTTAGGCTACATGTAGATATAATGTAGATATAATGTAAATATAATATAAATTATTTGTCATCAAATTGTGTTAAAATTGTTAAAATACATGTTTTACTGTTGCTGCCCAACATTGGTTTAGCACTACTGCTAGGATTGTGTTGATTGTTCTTTTCTTTGTAATGCTCATCATTTTTCGTAGAACTGCCAGTAAACTGCAAGTTGAATTTGTTAGGCTATATACTTTATGAATGCTAATATAAACATGGTAAAAATTGTTGTCCAAAACGAATATATTTCGAATGAAACCTTAGCATCAATGTTAGTGTCCTTTTGACTTTTTATTGCCTGTAACACAGAGTTGATGGAATCAATGAGTAGCAGTCGAATGCTACCTAGTTATTCAAAAACCTAAAGAACAAAAAGTATTTATCATGTATCTGATAATTAGAGGCTTACAGATATATAAAGAAGACTGCAAATCAAGAATTAGATATACCTCTTTCTTGATCAATCCAAGGTCTGAACCGACCTACGTATTAAAATAGAAAGAGTTAAAGAAATAATTTGCATAACATAAATTAAAGAAACCAGCTAGGATTATGTTAAGATGTTACCTTATCAACATCTTTTCTTAATTTTTTTAGTTGTTTCACAATATCTTTCTTGTATTCTATTTCCATTGCATGTTTATGTCCAGATGGAGATGGAGCATATGTCGGATGCTCGGACTTTAGTTCAGCTTCTTCAAGGATATATTCAACTTTGTCTGGCAAAGTCATTCTAGAAAGCACTTTTGGGGCTTCAAGCATGTTGGTGAACTGAGTGAAAAGAAAATGTGAGGGACCTAGTCATCATATGTATAAAATGTGTAGATAATTTGTATTATATCGTCTGTCCAGAAGTGAAAAACATGTACCTTGATCCATGGTGGTTTGATCATCCTCTCTTCTAATGCAGAAATCCATATCTTGTCCTTACTAGCTGTCCAGTTAAGTATGCGGGGGATCGAATTACCAACCTTTGTAGCTATATAAATATTTACTGTAGAGCAACATTTATACAACCAGATTTGCATAGCGAGTGGAAAACCTCGAATGAGATAAAATGCACAGAAGGGTTCAGCTTATGCCTAACAGATTGAAGCAATTTTGTATAAGCTTCGATACCCCATGCAAAATTCGCATACTTGCCCAAGTCCACCAAATAGTGTCTCTACCCAAATTCTCTCTCCGTGAGTTGTCGTGACAGCACCTAGCCTCTATGACTAGGTAAGCCTAACATTTGCGAAATAATAAAATGAAAACATAAAAGTTAACAACTAACGGTAACAGATAATTTAAATAAACGTTAGAGATTCCACTCGGCATATACAATATTCAACTCTCAAAATATATGCAAACTCTCCCAAGACCCAGAACCCCGTAAGTCACAAGCTTCTATGAATTTCTAACTATTCTATACATCAGTGTCTAAAGAAGTAAAGGAAGAATCAACATAAGGGGATAGAGGGGGACTCCGAGGTCTGCAGACGCGACATATGTACCTTGAAGTCTCTGGAGCAGCAACGACAATGCAACTAAAAGCGGGGCTGGAAGGAGGTACCAAGATCTGCACACTATAACATGTGCTAAAGAATAACATGAGTACACCATAACGGTACCCAGTAAGTGCCAAGCCTAACCTCGGTCGAGTAGTGACGAGGTCAGGTCAGGGCCCTACCGGTATATATATATATATATATATATATATATATATATATATATATATATATATATATAA
>NW_017670439.1:280331-301612 GCF_001879085.1 Nicotiana attenuata
TATAATAAGACGGAACAAAAATATCCCAGTAGAATGAAGACTGAAATAAAACCAGAAGGAAAATCACTAAAAGATAACAGTACAATACACAAAAATAATGACAGGGGATCTCCCGGAATACCGTTCCGTAGTCCTAAAGTAAATATTCAAGGGGATCTCCCGGAATACCGTTCCGTAGTTCCAAAGTAAATATGTAGGGGGATCTCCCGGGATACCGTCCAGTAGTCCCAAAGTAAATATGCAAAGGGATCTCCCGGGAGACTGTCCCGTCGTCCCAAAATAAATATGCAGGGGGATCTTCCGAAATACCATTCTGTCGTACCAAAGTAAATACACAGCTCAAACAATGGAAATAACAGCTACAACACGAAATCCTACAGTTTAGACTAAGTACAACTCAAAGAAGAAGCAGGAAATCCACTAAGCATGTTGCACAGAGTTCAGATAAGCATTTAAGACACGTAGACATGCTATTCTAGGCTAAATAGGATAATTACACATTCTAATATAACTCAATTAAAGCGAAACGGGTTATTACACAGTGAAAAATGGAGCTTTACCACAAATAGCCCGTGTACGCACTCGTCACTTCACGTACACGACGCTCACCTATCACAACAGTATCAAATCCGACGGGGAGTTCCCTCACAGAAGGTTAGGCAAGCCACTTACCTCGAACCAAGCTCAATCACCCGATAACAATGCCTTTTCCATGAACATCCGACTCCGAATGGTCCAAATCTAGGCAAAAGCAATTAAATATCATAAATATAACTATAAGAACTAATCTAACTAATGAAATCAAGACTTAAGCAAGAAATTAGAAAATTGCCCCAAAAAGTCGACCCGGCCCACGTCTCAGAATCGGGTAAAAGTCACAAAATATGAACACCCATTAACTTACGAGTTCACTCGTACCAAAATTATCCAAATCCGATGTCAAAATCCCAACCAAAACCCAAAATCTTAGTTGAAGAACTTCATCCCATTTTCCCCAAATTTTCAACCCAAAATCCGAAATTAAATGATGAATTAATGATAGATTAGAGGGATATAACCAAAATCAAGTATAGAATCATTACCAAATTGATGTCTCTGAAAATCCCTCAAAATTTCGTCCAAATCCGAGCTCCCAAACTCAAGTTTTGATAAAAATGGCCAAACCCTCATTTTTGAAATGTTTAATACTGCCCAGTGATTCCTTAATCGCGATCGCGGACCACAACTATGCTGCCCAAGAATTTATCCCTACGTGAACGCGTAAAACTCCATGCGAAAGCGATTCACTGGCTCTCATACTTCCGCGATCGCAAACAACCCCACGCGTTCGCGAAGAACAACACTTGAATTCCACTGCTGCTTTACTTTCTCTTCGTGAACACGGCCTTGCCCACGCGTTCGCAATGCACAACCTAACTAACTTACGCGATCACGTCCCCATCTTCACGAACGCGAAGAACAACTTCAGCTGGCCTCTCAGATGCCTTACGCGATCGCGAGACCCCTCTCGCGAACACGATGAAGAAAAGTCTGCAACAAAAATACCAGAAAATCTGCTATCTTCCACAAGTCCAAAATGATCTGTTAAGCATCCGAAACTCACCAGAGGCCCCCGGGACTTCAACCAAACATACCTACCAGTCCAAAAACACCATACTAACTTAGTCGAGCCCTCAAATCACATCAAACAATGCTAAAATCACGAATCATCCTCCAATTCAAACTTAAAGAACTTGAAACTTCAAATTTCTACAACCGATGCCGAAACCTATTAAACCACGTACGATTGACCTCAAATTTTGAACACAAGTCATATTCAACTTTACGGACCTACTCCAACTTCCGAAATCGGAATCCGACCCAGATTCAAAAAGTCCACTACTGGTCTAAATCTCCAAAGATTCGACTTTTGCCATTTCAAGCTTACATCAGCTACTGACCTCCAAAACACAATCCGGACATGCCCCTAAGTCCGAAATCACCCAACGGAGCTAACGGAACGACGAAACTCCTTTCTGGAGTCGTCTTCACATAGTTCTAACTACGGTCAAAATCCTAAGGCTTAAGCTTCTGTTTGGGGAATAAGTGTTCCAAAACACCCCGAAACCAAAAACAAAACATCCCTGCAAGTTACGTAAGTAGAAAAAGATACGGGGGAAGAAGTTAATAGGGGATCAGAGCTATTTATCTCAAAACGACCGGCCGGGTCGTTACATTCTCCCCCTCTTAAAACAATCGTTCGTCCTCGAACGAGAATAGAGAGATACCTGAAGTGGTAAAAAGATGAGGATAACGGCTGCGCATATCCTGCTCGGTCTCCCAAGTCGCCTCCTCGACCGGCTGACCCCTCCACCGAACCTTCACTAAAGCAATGTTCTTTGACCTCAGCTTTCGAACCTGCCTGTCCAAAATAACCTCTGGCTCCTCAACATAAGATAGATCCTTGTCCAACAGGACTGAGCTGAAATCCAACACAAGAGACGAATCACTGTGATACTTCCGGAGCATAAAAACATGGAATACCGGATGAACTCCTGCTAGATTGGGAGGTAAGGCAAGCTCAAAAGCGACCTCCCCAACTCACAGCAACACCTCAAATGGACCAATCAACCTTTGGCTCAGCTTGCCCTTCTTTCCGAACCTCATGACGACCTTCATAGGCGAAACCCGGAGCAAGACCCGCTCTCTAACCATGAATGCAACATCGCGAACCTTCCGATCCGCACAACTCTTCTGTCTGGACTGGGCTATGCGAAGTATATCCTGAATCACCTTTACCTTCTCCAAAGCATCCTGAACCAAGTCTGTACCCAATAATCTAGCCTCGCCCAGCTCGAACCAACCCACTGGAGACCGACACCGCCTACCATACAGAGCCTCATACGGTGCCATCTGAATGCTGGACTGATAAGTGTTGTTGTAGGCAAATTCTGCAAGTGGCAAGAACTGATCCCATGAACCTCTAAACTCCATCACACAAACACGGAGCATATCCTCTAGAATTTGAATAGTGCGCTCAGACTGTCCATCCGTCTGGGGGTGAAATGTTGTGCTCAACTCAACCCGAGTACCTAACTTCTGTTGTACGACCCTCCAGAATCGTGATGTAAACTGCGTACCCCGGTCAGAGATGATAGATACCGGCACGCCATAAAGCCTGACAATCTCGCGGATATAAACTCGAGTCAGCTGCTCGGAAGAATAAGCAGTTATCACAGGAAATGAGCTGACTTGATCAGCCTATACACAATCACCCAAACTGCATCAAACTTTCGCTGAGTCTGTGGGAGTCCAACAACGAAATCCGTAGTGATCCGCTCCCATTTCCACTTCGGAATCTCTAACTTCTGAAGCAATCCACCCGGCCACTAATGCTCATATTTCACCTGCTGTCAATGTAGACACCGAGCTACATATTCCACCATGTCCTTCTTCATTCTACGCTACCAATAATGTTGCTTCAAGTCTTGATACATCTTCGTGGTACCTGGATGAATGGAGTACCACGAACTGTGAGCCTCCTGGAGAATCAACTCACGCAACCCATCTACATTGGTCACACATAGCCTGCCCTGCATCCTCAATGCACCATCATCTCCAATAGTGACCTCCTTAGCATCACCGTGATAAACTGTGTCCTTAAGGACAAGTAGATGGGGGTCATCATACTGACGCTCCTTGATACGATCATAAAAAGAAGACTGAGAGACCACACAAGCCAAAACTCGACTCGGCTCAGAAATATCCAATCTAACAAACAGGTTGCCTAAGGCCTTAACATCCAGTGCCAATGGCCTATCTGCTGCTGATAAATATGCTAAGCTCCCCAAACTTCCCGCCCTACGACTCAAGGCATCGGCCACCACATTGGCCTTCCCGGGATGGTAACAAATAGTGATATCATAATCCTTAAGAAGCTCTAACCACCTCCGCTGATGCAAATTAAGATCCTTCTGCTTGAACAGATGCTGCAAACTCCGGTGATCAGTGTAAATCTCACAAGGGACACCGTATAAATAGTGCCGCCAAATCTTTAAGGCATGAACAATAGCTGCTAACTCAAGTTCGTGGACAAGGTAGTTGTTTTCATGCACCTACAGCTATCTGGACGCGTAGGCAATCACCCTACAGTCCTACATCAACACCGCGGCGAGACTAATCCGCGACGCATCATAATAAACAGTATAAGATCCCAAACCTATAGGCAATACCAATACTGGGGCTGTAGTCAAGGTTGTCTTGAGCTTTTGAAAGCTCTCCTCACACTCCTCCGTCCAGCTGAACGGAGCACCCTTCTGGGCCAGCCTGGTCATAGGTGCTGTAATAAATGAAAATACCTCAGCAAATCGACGGTAATACCCCGCCAAACCAAGAAAACTCCGAATCTACGTAGCTGAGGCGGTTTGGGCCAACTCTGCACTGCTTACACCTTCTTTGGATCCACCTTGATCCCTTCGCTCGACACTACGTGACCCAAAATGCCACTGAATCCAACCAGAACTCACATTTTGAGAACTTTGCATATAATTTCTTTTCCCTCAAGGTCTGAAGCACAGTCCTCAGGTGCTGCTCATGATCCTCCCGACTCCGAGAGTACACCAGAATGTCATTAATAAATACAATGATGAAAGAGTCAAGATACGGCCGAAATACACTATGCGTCAAATGCATAAATATTGCTGGGGTGTTGGTCAGCCCAAATGACATCACAAGGAACTTGTAATGACCATACTAAGTCCTGAAAGTAGTCTTCGAGATATCTGGCTCCCGAATCTTTAACTGATTATAACTTGAACGCAAGTCAATCTTGGAAAACACTCTGGCACCCTATAATTGGTCAAATAGGTCATCAATACGAGGCAAAGTATACTTGTTCTTCACTGTGACTTTGTTTAACTAGCGATAATCAATGCACATACACATAGAACCATCCTTTTTTTCACTAACAATACAGGAGCACCCCAAGGTGACACACTAGGCCGAATGAAACCCTTATCGAGCAATTCCTGTAATTGTTCCTTCAACTCAGGAGGAGGCATATGATAGGGAGGAATAGAGATGGGCTAAGTTCCCAGCAACAAATCAATACCAAAGTCGATATCTGTGTCGGGCGGCATGCCCGGAAGATCAGCTGGAAAAACATCAGGGAAATCCCTCATTACTGGGACTGACTCAACTGTAGGGGTATCAACACTGACATCTTTCACATAAGCCAGACACGCGTCACACTCCTTCTCAACCATTCGTTGAGCTTTAAGAAATGAAATAACTTTGCTGTGAGTGTAATCTAAGGTACCCCTCCACTCTAATCGCGGTAAGCCTGGCATAGCCAGCGTCACAGTCTTGGCGTGACAATCAAGAATAGTATAATGGGACGACAACCAGTCCATGCCTAAGATAATATTAAAATCTACCATACTGAGCAATAATAAATCGAATCTGGTCTAAAAACCCCTAACATCAATCAAACACGACTGATAAACACGGTCAACAACAATAAAATCTCCCACGGGTGTAGACACATGATCAGGAGAACTCATAAAATCACGGGCTATGCCCAAATATAGAGAAAAATAAGATGACACATAGGAATAAGTGGAGCCTGGGTCAAATAAAACCGACGCATCTCTATGAAAGATCGGAACAACACTGGTAATGATATAGTCGGAAACAACTACCATTGTACGAGCAGGAAGGGCATGTTATCTAGCCTGGCCTCCCCTTCTAGGGCGACCTCTACCTCCTCGACCTCCACCTCGAGCTGGCTGAGCAGGTGGAGTAGTAGCTGGTGATGTAACCATGGCTTGAGGACCCGGTAGAGCATGCGGTACCTGAGAAGTCTGTGGAGGTGCACCCCTCCTAATTCTGGGGCAATCCCTCACCATATGTCGAGTGTCGCCACACTCAAAGAAAACTCTTGGAGGGCGTGGCTACTGTGGCTGGCTCAAGCCAGGTCTGCTAGACTGACTGCTGAAAGCACCGCGTGCAGGAGGCACACTAGATATTGGCGGTGCATAATAAGCTTATGAGGCCTAGGAGTAGCTGGAATACCACTGGCAGTTGGAAGAGCTGAATGAATGGGGCGGCTCACATAGCCCCTACCATGTCGAACTGCAGCTGGGGCACGAGCACCTGAATAAGAACCAGATTCTCGAGACCTCTTGGCCTCCCTCTCCTCTCTCTCCCGAGCAAGCATGCCCTCCACTCTCCTAGTAATACTCACAACCTGTTGATATAATATATCCATCTCTAACTCCCGGGCCATGCTGGTCCTAATGCTGGGATGGAGCCCCTTAATAAATCGACGGACCCTCTCTCGAACTGTAGAAACCAAGGTCGGTGCATGTTTAGCCAAATCACTGAAACGAATTGCATACTCATACGAAATTATAGCCCCCTAGCGCAACTGCTCAAACTTGGCGCGCCATGCATCTCTAAGGCTCTGAGGAACATACTCTCTCAAAAACATATCCGAGAACTGAGTCCATGTAAGGGAAGCTACCTCAGCCGGACTTTCCAACTCATAAGCACGCCACCACTGGTAGGCTGCTCCTCTAAGATGAAATGCAGTGAAAGAAACCCCACTCGACTCCGCTATGCCCATAGGAGGGTGGTACTTCTTGTACTTCTTGAGCCTACGCTGCTCCTCATCAAAAACTGTTGCCCTACCCTCGGGCTAAACTAGGGCTACAAGTGGCACTGGTATAACCTCTAGAATCTGATCGACCTGGACCCGCTGCTCTGGGGTGTGGGCAGCGGGAGTTTTTGCTCCTCCCCCGGCCTGAGATGTGGCAGAAGCAAGGGGAATCAACCCTGCCCGAGCTAGAGTACTGAACATGCTCATGAATTGTGCAAGGGTCTCCTGAAGAGCTGGTGTAGTAGTAGTAGTTGTCTCAGGTTCCTGCGCTCCGACTGGAGCTACTGGTGGATCCTCTGTGGCAGCTCCTGCGGGTGCTCTGGCTACACTACATGGACGTCCTCGGCCTCTACCCCGTCCCCGGCCTCTGGCGGCTCTGGCAGGAGGTGCGGGTGCCTGGTCGTATCCAGTTGTACTAGTCCTCACTATCTGTGAGAGAATAGAAGACACAAGTTTTAGAATTACGAAGTCAACAAATTTCGCACGACAAGGAAATCAAAGAAGTGAAATTTTCCTAACGATTCCATAGCCTCCCGAAGATAAATACGGACATCTCCGCACCGATCCGCGAGACTCTACTAAACTTGCTTGTGACTTATGACACCTATGAACCTAGAGCTCTGATACCAACTTGACACGATCAATATTCTCCCTTTGTGAGTTTTCGTGACAGCACCTAGTCTCTACGACTAGGTAAGCCTAACATTTGTGGAATAATGAATTGAAAACAAAAAAGTAAACAACTATAGTAACAGATAATTTAAATAAATTTTAGAGATGCCGCTAGGCATATACAATATTCAACTCTCAAAATATACACAAACTCTCCCAAGACCCGGAACCCCATAAGTCAAGAGCTTCTAAGAATTTCTAATTGTTCTATACATCAGTGTCTAAAGAAGTAAAGGAAGAATCAACATAAGGGGATAGAGAGGGACTCCGAGGTCTGCGGACGCGGCAGATGTACCTTGAAGTCTCCGGAGCAGCAACGACAATGCAACTAAAAGCGGGGCTGGAAGGAGGTACCCGCATTTGCACACGAAAACATGTGGAGAAGAGTAGCATAAGTACACTATAATGGTACCCAGTATGTGCCAAGCCTAATCACGATCGACTAATGACGAGGTCAGGTCAAAGCCCTACTGGTGTGTGTATATATATATATATATATATATATATATATATATATATATATATATATATATAAAATAAGATGGAAGAAAAATGTCGCAGTAAAATAAAGATTGAAATATAACCAGAAGGCAAATCATTGAAAGTGTTACACCCCATATTTTCGAACGTGGAAGTACGCCGTAGATCGGAAGAGCNTGAGATGTTACTCCCGCATTTTCGTACGTTAAAGTTTCGTCGTAAGTAATTGATGTAGACTCAGGAATGAGATTATTTTTGAGGTTATAAGTATTTATGCTATTTATAACAAGTGATAAGTAAGTGCCGTGAAGGTTAGAAGGTAAACAAGTCAAAGAAAATGAGTTTTGTTGGTGATTGTCAATTTGGGGATAAAATACGGTCCAAGCTATAATACCCCGTACTTATGGACTAGTATCATACAAGGTACCACATGACCATGATAGTAAGGTGTATAAGTATGTTAAAATTGAGTAGTATTTTAAGTAATTTGAGATAATTCTTAATTATGTGGATAATTGGGTAATTAGTTATTTTAGTGGGAGATTAACTAATTAATTAAGATTTTTGGATAAGCCTTAATGCAGCAGCCAAGGCTTTAGGAAGTAATGACTCTTAAATCACAATTGCAATGTGGCTAAATTGGAGGAATTTTGGTGGCCAAGTCTTACAAAGTGGGGCCCACACCACCAAGACTTAAGAATCTCTTTAATTCACAAATGAAGATGGTCACACTTACTTAGTAAAGAATGAAAATGCTTCAGCAAGCTCATACAAAGTGATAGCAATGTAATTTGTTGCAAAATTCATATAAGAATACTTAGCAACGTGAGAATTGCGATTCTAAGGGAGTACGGTGCAATCTTTCTTAAGAATATTATACGGATTTTTCCCTACTTCGATCTGCCATTACGTAATTTGCCGCAATTGATGTGTGTTAGAGGGATTGTCAAGAGAATCGGCTCAGGAATGTTAAGGTTATCCCTTCTTTCCTGTTGGGATGATCAATACGATACAAATGAAACGAGCAAATGCACAACTTCCAAAAATGACTCAATACATAGAAATACTAGAGATGTCTATGTTCTTGATTCCCCATGTGTCCTAGTATTCTATCATCTGTTCATGGGTCTCAGAAAATACGTAAGTTGATAAAAGTTATTTCATGATATTGATCAAAGGCATAATGGTCTTTTGACGTTTCGAGAGATTTTATTGACATACTTCTCATGCATTGCATTCATTTTTACATTTACATTAACCCATGAATATATGGTGTTATATACGCGTATATATATATATATATATATATATATATATATATATATATATATATATATGGGGTATGAGGGAAGGTTATGGCGTTATATACGCACCACTACCTGATCAGCTAATATACGTTGATGATTTTGCCCATAGTGGCCGAGATGATATGATGGGATGCCCCTAGAGACTTGATGATGTTATGAACGCATATACCTATGCATGTTATGACATTTATATGCATATGCATGATATTATAAATATTAATTATTCACAGAGTTATTCATACTTTCATGTTGAGTCATTTACTCCATGTTTCTCTCATGCTTATTATTTACTGATTTTCATTCCTTACATGCTCGGTACATCATTTGTACAGACGTTCCTTTTGCCCGGGGACACTGTGTTTCATTCCCGCAGGTCTCGATAGATAGGTTGAGAGTCCTCCAAGTAGGCTATCAGCTCAGCGGAAGGTGTTGGTGCGCTCCATTTGTTCCGGAGTTGCTTATTTGGTCAGTATGATTTGGTCATGTGTTGATTGGATGGTGGGGCCATGTCCCGACCTTTATGACACTTATGTACTCTTAGAGGCTTGTAGACAGATATCATGAATATGGATACTTGTATGGCCTTCGGCCTATGTTTTGAGTTTACAAATGATCATGTCAGCCTTATAGGCCTGTATGTCACATGTATAAGTTTTTTTATCTGGTTTGGTCATCCCATATTGAGTATTCCTTTATGTTAATTTTGGTTAGCCCATGGCGGCCCTTTTGGCCCAATTACCAATGATAGGATAAGGTATCGGGTGCCTGTCGCAGCCCATCGGTTTGGGTCATGACAAAAGTGGTATCAGAGCAGTTCTGTCCTAGGGAGTCTACAAGCCGTATCTAGTAGAGTCTTGTTTATGGGTGTGTTGTGCACCACACTTATAAGCAGGAGGCTACAGGGCATTTAGAATTGTTACTCTTTCTTCTTACTCTAGATCGTGTGGTAGAGCTCAGTTGTAAGAATTCAAACTATTAAATTCTATTTTATTCGTAATACTACGATACCTAATCCAGAAAGACAATTGGTAAGAGATTGTATGTGGATGTGGAAGAGTTGAGTCAGAGGAACTCGATTTTGCATCATGCCTATGATGAGTAAATGTGAGGTCTTTAGTAGATCATGTGTGTACTAAAAGGTGTAAGCTTCTTGATAAGGAGCCCTAAGGCACTAATATCTATCCACCCATATGGTAAAAAGAATAAGAGAATCTGAAGGTAGATATAGTTTCAACAAATAAAAGAAGCAAGGTGAAGAAGGGTACGAGGCGCCCAGTTAATGAAGATTATCAGTATTTACAATTCAGGCAGAGAAATATAAGCCTTTTGAGTTACTTTCAACAATAACAGATGTATGTACAATCAGCCACACCCATCTCAATTATGCCCTATGGGAGCTAACGGATATGGTTTAAGAGAAGGACGGGATATCACGATCCGGCAGGGGTTAGAGTAACCCAAAATGGTGGATGGATTGTTTGCGTTAGTTGACATTTCCGAAGGATATTGCAAATATGCTAATAGATCTCCTTGTGAGACACCCAGATGGTGCACTCTAGAATAATACATCTAAATATGGATACTAGAATGTTCAAAAAAGAATTTATTTACTAAGATAGGCACTGGAAGCCTGGAAGGGATAAACATTACCTTAGTATGGCTCCCGTCCCTAGTAGAGAGACAATGTTAGGCAATTAGAAGAGCCAATGGATGGAGCAAGGGGATCTAAAAGCAAAATAATGTCTTGTTCGAGTTTTCAGAATAAAGTGATAGACATAAATGTTAGCGCGAGATAAGAAGAAAGTTAATGAAGCATTATGAGTAAGATGTGATAAATGGATGACAACGGTAGATCAAAAAGATGACAGTATTACAGAGTCTATAGTCAAGTGAAGGAAAGAATGAGAGGTGACAGGCCTTGAAACAACAAAACAGTATAGGCCATAAAGTTATATACTCATTTCGAGAAATAAGTTCGTGACTCCAGCGCGACTACCAGAAGGAAAAGTTAGACCCCAGAGTAATAGAAATTAGTATGGGCCGGTGAACAAGATAAAATAAACATGAATTAGGGACTGAGTGATTTGATCATAGTTGTTATCATGAGAATTTCAAAGATTGCGTTCTGGCGATAATAGAATGGATGACAGAAGAATAAACTTTAAATGGTCATTCACGAAGATGCTTCCCTAAAGCAAGCAATGTGAGCTAAGTTAAGCTTAAGGGACTATGCGTGCCAGTTATACTATGTGTCACCCTCTTGAGTAAGGAATTTTGTAATCCTTGGCATAGAAGGATTACCGCAAGGCGAGTAAGGATCATCGATGATGTGAAAAGACACCAAAGATGAAGTGGTAAAACATCTATATGTAGATCATCCCAGCACTAAATTTTAGTACTCCCCTAAAGGGGGGAATACGGAGTGATGTGGCATTAAGTCAGAATTAAGTGGTTTTAGTAACTATGGGATGGTAAAGGAAGAATGCAATAAAAATGAGAAAAGAGAGATTGCACTTATTCAAATCCTACATACATACTACGATTCCAGAACATTATGCAAACGCGACGTCAAGGAAAGGAAGTAAGGGTTTCTGCCCGAGATGTTATTGATAGATAAGGAGCCAATGCGAGACGTAAGTTAAGACAAAGGAAATAACCCAAGAAAGATTACGTGGAATATCGATATGAGAATGGGCCAACGAGTAGTTAGTAGTTGATTCAGGAAGAGTCTAGTTATGGCTAGACAAGAAGATACAGACAAATCAGCAGATCGTGCAAGATAAACATAGTAAAACCTAATATAGTGAATTCAGCCTCGCAGTTATGGCATTGTAATACTTGGGATATATTCAGATAGGAGCTGGAGTAGTTAAGGGTACTATATGAGTGTTACCGAAATAAAAGAGAGTGCCACTGGGAAGACGGTCAAAATATCAGTTCAGAAGAAACCCTACAAGCACAAGGGCGTGGAGGTAAGTAATTACGGATAATTATAGGCGAGGAAGGACATCAAAAATTCCGTCGAGTATGCGATGTAATAAGCTCGCAGCTTTACAAGAGTCAGAGGGTCCTCCCTAAGTACCACAATGAAAGACTAGCTGAGGAAATAAGGAAGAAGGCTTTAACCTAAACATAGTAACTTGAAGAAGAAATGGTCATGTAAAAACAGTCTCACTACAACATTGTATGCACTCCATAAGAAAGTGGCACCTACCGTGGCTAATGAACGGGAAGTAAAATCAAAAGTAGTATTCAAGATCATATGAGTTGAACGAAAACTCCGGCATGCGTGGGAACTATGATAAGCTAAGTATGCACACAACAAGGGGGTAGAAAGACCAGGAAAAGTAATAGCTTACGTTTAAAGAAAGTTGAGAGGGAACGAAAGGAATTATTCAATCAATGATACAAAGTTAGTTACGTTATGAACGCACTTAAGAGTTTGGAGTATTATCCATGCAACATATATGTTGACAATCATACAGTCGTAGAAGATTCCAGTATAAGTTAAAAGAATGAATTGAGCCCAGGTCATAGACAAAGGATTGAATTGTTAGAAGATTGTATCATGGATATTCCATAGGTCCATGAAGGGCTAAAGTAATAACTAATACCATGAGCCGCAATTGGAAGATAGCTTAAGCCTACATAAAGGATAATCAGGAAACTAAAGAGTTACATCAACTAAGTATATCAGGAGTCTGATTATTGGACCCAGAAAATTATAGACCTCGTGATTGAGAACATTGCAGGATCACTCTCAAAAATCAAAGGTACAAGAGAGATAGTAAAGTAGCCATATTCTATAACGGCTCTACGATAAAGCCAGTTAGAAGAGTACCAGCCTCATAAAGAGTCAGTATGAAGCTCTCACCGGATTGTTTATGCACCAGAGGTGCAAGTATTATAATAGATCTTTAAGTTGTGGATGTGAATTATACCTATGTGTAAGGGAGGTCATGAAAGAGATAGAAGATGTGATCCGAGATTTTAAGGTAAGTAAGTTAAAGGTGAAAAACGTATGAGATACTCAAATGCAGAAGGTTGTGAATAGTCCATACTACACATAAAAGGCTAGAAGCGCGGGGATTCAGTATCCAGGAATGATAGCGGCGTCGTCAGTGGCATATCTTCCAGCCTATGGTTTCTAGGTATCGAGAGGCCTAGTCAAGAGAGTAAAGAAGAGTTAGAGACGATGTGATGTGTTGATGCTCTACAATAACATAAGGAAATCTATGGTGCAAGCAAGTTGAAGGAAGGTTGCAAGTAGTATAAATAGATATGTGTAGGTCGCTAGCTAAAGTATGGTAGAACGACAAGGTTTTAGGAAGACAGGAGTAAGGATAAAAAAAAGGTGAGTGAGAAGGTGACGAGAATGGATAAGTTCTCGGGATTAAGCCCATGAAAACAAGAGAGCTGATGGGTTCTCTAAGTTATAAAAAGCTCGGTATAGCCTGAATAAACTCAAAGGAGTCTAAGACTAGTAGCATTTAGAGGAGATGGAATGCTGCCCTTGTAGTATAATGAGGGTGTAGTTGTGATAGGTAAAGGATGACGTTTGGGCCTTCGATTTAGTAATGATTTGAAGAAAAAAAGAAGGGATTTCATGAATTGTACGGGATTAAAATACCCACTTAAGGTGAATCACATTGGAGTTCTATGAAATACGATCATTGAACTATAGTATCGCCCCTAGGTGGATTAGGCAAATCACTTCAGATATCCCCTGATAAGACGTAAGCCCTAGTGACAATGTATTACGTAAGAGGTTTTAAGTATCGATAGTAGATTGCAGATCAACATGAGGTCAATCAACAATGGTTGGATAAAAGCTACAAAGTATGAGATGAGAATAGTCCATGATTCTTAAGATGAACAGTAATGAAGAAGCATTAAGGACTTAGATTTATACATATAGGATAAGCAACAAGAGTAACCTGGAGTTTGGTAGCAGACCTCAGTAACAATAAATTGAATTAAGAATTATGGTATAGTATGACCTACCTAGATGCAGTAAAGTCATATGAATGGATAACCGGGTCTATGAAATAAGATATAGCAATATTCGTAAGTTCAACAAAGTACCGAGCGAAGAACTTCAGTATACCTATAGATGCCCAGAGGACATCCTATCAAGCTTTGTATATGTTTACAAAGTGAGGCCTATAGATTGGCTAAAAGCTGGAGGAAAAACAAGAGAAGAATCGCATAGGTGCATTTACAAGGTTAGAGTCGTATAGGCTGCATGATAGAAGGTAACAACAGTTACGAGATTGGAAGGATTCGACCACAAGTCGTGGTGTGAGAAAGATGCCTAAAGGGGGAATGCCCTGGCCTTTGGAATTATTCATAGAACAAATGCCTAGATGGCAAGGAGAGTACTAAAGTATTCGGAAGACATAAGTTATGAAAATGATAAGTGCATCAGCCAACATTCAAGGACGAATGTTCCAAAGGGGGGAATGATGTGACACCCCATGTTTTCGACGTGGAAGTACACCATAAGTAAATTGATATAAGCTAGAAAAAGAGATGTTACATCCCGCATTTCTGTACGTTAAAGTTTCATCGTAAGTAATTGACGTAGACTCGGGAATGAGATTATTTTGAGGTTATAAGTAATTATGCTATTTATAACAGGTAATAAGTAAGTGCCGTGAAGGTTAGAGGGTAAACAAGTCAAAGAAATGAGTTTCGTTGGTGATTGTCAATTTGGGGATAAAATACAGTCCAAGCTATAATACTCCGTATTTATGGATAGTGCCATACAAGGTACCACATGACCATGATAGTAAGGTGTATAAAGTGTGTGAAAAGTGAGTAGTATTTTAAGTAATTTGAGATAATTCTTAATTATGTGGATAATTGGGTAATTAGTGATTTTAGTGGGGGATTAACTCATTAATTAAGACTTTTGGATAAGCCTTAGCGTGGCAGCCAAGGCTTTAGTAAGTAATGACTCTTATATAACAATTGCAAGGTAGCTAAATTAGAGGAATTTTGATGGCCAAGTCTTACAAAGTGTAGCCCACATTACCAAGACTTAAGAATCTCTTTAATTCACATATGGAGATGGTCACACTTACTTAGTAACGGATGAAAATGCTTCAGCATGCTCATACAAAGTGATAGCAATGTAATTTATTACAAAAGTCATACAAGACTACTTAGCAACGTGAGAACTGCGATTCTAAGGGAGTACGGTGCAATCTTTCTTAAGAATATCAAATGGATTTTTCCCTACTTCGATCCGCCGTTACGTAATTTGCCGCAATCGACATGTGTTAGAGGGATTGTCAAGAGAATCGGCTCAGGTATGTTAAGGCTATCCCTTATTTCCTTTTGGCATGATGCATACGATACAAACGAAACGAGAAAATGCACAACTTCCATAAATAACTTTATTCATAGAAATACTAGAGATGCCTATGTTCTTGATTCCCCATGTGTCCTATTATTCTATCATCTGTTCATGATTCTCAGAAAATACGTAAGTTGATAAAGGTTATTTCATGATATTGATCAAAGGCATAATGGTCTTATGACGTTCCGAGAGATTTTATTAACGTACTTCTCATGCATTGCATTCATTTATACATGTACATTGACCCATGACCAGATGGCGGTATATACGCGTATATATATATATATATATATATATATATATATATATATATATATATATATATATATATGTACATATATATGTATATGGGGTATGAGGGAAGTTTATGGCATTATATACGAACCACGACTTAATCAGCTGGTATACATTGATGATTTTGCCCACAGTGGCCAAGATTATATGATGAGATGCCCTCAGAGGCTTGATGATGTTATGAACTCATATACCTATGCATGGTATGGCATTTATACGCATATGCATGACATTATAAATATTAATGATTCACATAGTTATTCAGACTTTCATGTTGAGTCATTTTCTCCATGTTTCTCTCATGTCTATTATTTACTAATTTTCATTCCTTACATACTCGGTACATCATTTGTACTGATGTCCCTTTTGCCTGAGGATGCTGCGTTTCATGCCCGCAGGTCCCGATAGACAGGTTGAGAGTCCTCCGGGTAGGCTATCAGCTCACCAGAAGATGTTGGTGCGCACCATTTGCTCCGGAGTTGCTTATTTGGTCAGTATGATTTGGTCATGTGTTGATTGGTATGGCGGGGCCCTGTCCTGACCTTTATGACACTTATGTATTCTTTAAGGCTTGTAGATAGATGTCATGAATATGGATACTTGTATGGCCTTATCGGCCTATGTTTTGAGTTTACAAATGATCATGTCAGCCTTATAGGCCCGTATGTCACATGTATAAGTTTTTATATCGGGTTGGGTCATCCTATATTGTGTATTCCCTTGTGTTTATTCTGGTTAGCCCATGAAGGCCCTTTTGGACCATTTACTAATGATAGTACGATAAACAAGATATGTTACGTTGGTACTCGGTTGTGTAAGGTATCGGGTGCCCGTCGCGACCCATCGGTTTGGGTCGTGACAGAAAGATAATAGTACAGTACACAGAAATAACGATAGCGGATCTCCCGAGATACCGTCTCGTAGTCCAAAACATAAATGTGCAGGAGGATCTCCTGGAATACCGTTCCGTAGTCCCAAAGTAAATATGCAGGGGCATCTCCCGAGATACCGTCCTGTAGTCCCAAAGTAAATATGCAGGGGGGTCTTTCGAAATATCGTTCTGTAGTCCCAAAGTAAATACATAGCTCAAACAATGGGAATAACAGCTACAATACGAAATCCTACAATTTAGACTAAGTACAAGTCAAGGAAGAAGCAGGAAATCCACTAAGCATGCTGCACAGAGTTCAGATAAGCATTTAAGACACGTAGACATGCTATTCTAGGCTAAACAAGAAATTACACAAGCTAGTATAACTCAATTAAAGCGAAACAGGTTATTACTCGGTGAAAAATGGTGTTTTACCAAATAGCCCGTGTACGCACTCGTCACTTCACGTACACGGCGCTCACATATCACAACAATACCAAATCCAAAGAGGATTTCCCCTACATAAGGTTAGGCAAGCCACTTACCTCGAACCAAGCTCAATCACTCAATAACAATGCCTTTTCCACGAATATCCGACTCCGAATGGTCCAAATATAGCCAACAGCAGTTACATATCATAAATTTAACTATAAGAACTAATCTAACTAATGAAATCAAGACTTAAGCAAAAAATTAGAAAATCGCCCCAAAAAGTCGACCTGGGCCCACATCTCAGAATCGGGTAAAAGTCACAAAATATGAACACCCATTCACTCACGAGTTCACTCGTACCAAAATTATCCAAATCCGATATCAAAATCCCAATCAAAACTCAAAATCTTAGTTGAAGAACTTCTTCCCATTTTTTTCAAATTTTCAACCTAAAATCCGAAATTAAATGATTAAATTAATGATGGATTAATGGGATATAACCAAAATCAAGTATAGAATCATTACCCAATCGATGTCTCTGAAAATCCCTAAAAATCTCGTCCAAATTTGAGCTCCCAAACTCAAGTTTTGATAAAAATGGTCAAACCCTCGTTTTTGAAATGTTTAATACTGCCCAATGATTCCTTAATCGCGATCGCAGAAACAGCCTCGCGATCGCGAAGCACAGCTTCGATGCCCCAGAATTTAACCCTACGCGAACGCGAAAAACTCCACGCAAACGCGATTCTCTGGCTATCATACTTACGCGATCGCGAACAACCCCACGCGTTCGCGAAGAAAAAACCACTTAAATTCCACTGGTACTTTACTTCCTCTTCGAGAACGCGGCCTAGCCTGCGCGCGCGATGCACAGCCTGACTAACTTACGCGATCGCGTCCCCATCTTCGCGAACGTGAAGAACAACTTCAGCTGGCCTCTCAGATGCCTTATGCGACTGCGAGACCTCTCTCGCAAACGCGATGAAGAAAAGTCTGCAACAAAAATACCAGAAAATCTGCTATCTTCCACAAGTCCAGAATGATCCGTTAAGTATCCGAAACTCACCCTAGGCACCCGAGACCTCGATCAAACATACATACCAGTAAAATACATACGAACTTAGTCGAGCCCTCAAATCACATCAAACAACGCTAAAATCACGAATCATCCTCCAATTCAAACTTAAAGAACTTGAAACTTCAAATTTCTACAACCGATACCGGAACCTATCAAATAACGTCCGGTTGACATCAAATTTTCCACAAAAGTCATATTCAACATTACAGACCTACTCCAACTTCCGGAATCGGAATCCGACCCCGATATCAAAAAGTCCACTACCGGTCAAAATCTCCGAAAATTCGACTTTGGCCATTTCAAGCCTAAATCAGCTACACACCTCCAAAACTTAATCTAGACACGCCCTTAAGTCTAAAATCACCCAACGGAGCTAACAAAACTGAGGAACTCCATTCCGGAGTCATCTTCACACAGTTCCGACTACGGTCAAAATCCTAAGGCTTAAGCTTCCGTTTGGGGACTAAGTGTCCCAAAACACTCCGAAACCAAAACTAAAACTTCCCAGCAAGTCACATAAGCAGAAAAAGATACGGGGGAAGCAGTTAATAGGGGATCGGGCCTATTACTCTCAAAATAATCGGCCAGGTCATTACAAATAGAACCAAAAATGGTCTATCAAACCATTATCTTTCTCTAAAGGACAGAGGAAGAATTCTATCAGATAGAGAATACACAGCTTGACTGCATCCTCATCATTCACCCAACTACGGCTGATTACAATTTGTTTCAAGTACGAGTTCTCAACTTTTTTCTTGTTCGGAAAATAGCTCCTCATTATTTTACTGTCATACTTAGTTGTGTAACCAAAGTCCGTTACTTCTTTAAAATATCTAAGGCCAGTGATAAGGGCAAACTCCCTCAACCCAAAGTTCAACCTCTCACCATTTATCTCTGCTGTAAAAAAATGGGAACCGGATGCATTCAATTCATACTTCATGAGAAGGTGAATTACCTCATTTTGGATACATATCTTGGGGAGGGAAAGAAAGTGCCCAAAACATGTTTTCTTAAACAACTTTAACCCATTTTCAGACAATAACACCTTGATTTGGTCAGGAACAGCAGGGTCAGATAATGTCTGGAACCTAGTGATGTCATAATCAACATCATGTGGTGCAAAAAATGTTCGATTCTGCACCAAAAGAAACAGTAAGTTAATAAAACTTGTTTAAAGGCCAAACAGCAAAATAATCACAATTCTACTACACTTTAGCTACAATCAGAAAGACATTAATACATTACATACAAGTAATAGTAAACATATATAACAACTGACTACAATGAAGCTACAAATGCACTGATAAAATTATGTTTAGAGCAAGAAATTAGAAACTAACAACTAGATATAATATATACAATTTGTTTACAGAAAATAAACTAACATCTACAAATAGAGCAAATAATAAACAATAAAACCAACTAAATCATGTAGTACATTCTCTAACAAAAATATTTCGAATAATATACAAGAAATCAACAATTTCCAGGAAAATGTAGAAAAGTTGATAACCAACAACAAATATATACAATGTAGACAAAATTTGTACAAATACAGAAAAACCAAAAATAGGTATAGTCATGAGAATGAGAACAAGTTTTGTAAATAACAAAAAAGAACCAAAATTGTAATTACTAAAATTTTACCTTCTCCAATGACTGTTGGGGTATGATTTTACGGGATTTTTGAACCTTCTTCTTTTTTGAAGGTTTAACAGCAGGAGAAACTTTGATTTTTGTTTTGCAGATTTCGGGATAACTTCTTCTTCAACGAAATCATCATCACGAGCAATTTCTTTGCCCTTCTACTTTACTGATTTAGCAGATGTAGAAGCTTCACCAGCATCCCTGTAATGCTTGAGTTTTGTTCGAGCTTCTTCCTTAGCTTCACAAGGGAAAGCTTGGACTTTGTCTCTCTTTTTGCATGTGTCAATTTCACTACTTTTTGGGGTGAATCCTATGAGAAAACACCCAAATCAAAAGTAGGAATATCACCAATATTAGCTTTTTTTAGGGCTATTCTTCGAAACTCCTTTCTTCTTCGTTGTAAGGGATGGAAAATTTGTTCGAGCTGGTAGTGATTTCATAGGATTTTGAGCGAGAATTCAGAAAGATTATAAATGATTTTTAAACAAAAATGGAAGAGAGCGTTAATGGAGGGAGAGAGTACAGAATCGTAGGGGGTATGGACAGAGAAACATGGGGGAGTGGGTTATGTATGTTAGCGAGATTATAGGAGTTAATTGGTTCTTATTAAATTCCTAAAATGTATATAATTAATAAATTTTATATGCCTATATAATTAAATTGAAACTTGAGCAAGGAGGGTAATAAAGTTTCAAATAGTGTATAGAAAGGTAAAAATCCCTTCACTTATTTACTCAAAGACCAATCATGTAAGTATTACTTTACTTAATAAACAAAAAGTCTCCGGAGCATATGTCGGGCTTTCTTCAAGACAAAATTAAGTAAATAAAATATAATCTCTCTTTGATGAAGTAAATAATTAACTATTCTTGAAAAAGAAATATTTACTCCTCGCTTGAACATGTTTTTATTGTGTAGTGTTTTGATTTTACCAAAATTAAATATAAGTGTGTTGGATCCTTGTCATAGCCAAAACGATTATTGGACAAGGAAATTGTGTTTACATATCTCACCACAACCAAAAAAAAAGAAGGAAAGATATTGTTCCAAATAAATGAAGTGTGAGTTTCGCTATGACATTTAGTTTATTTAAATCTCCCACTATAATATGTCAGTTTACCAGTGTTAGGACCGAAAAAAGTCAGGTGTCATGCGGAAGCTAGTAAAGTAAATCCTCAACGACGGTAAATGAGACAACAAAAGAGAAATCTACCAAAAGAGACACAAACATTTAACGTGGTTCGGTCAACTAACATACGTCCACGGCGGAGATGAGCAATCCACTATAATAAAAAGAGAGTACAAAATATCGAGAGAACAACCTCACGAAGAGGCAAACACAAGTGAGACACTAACACTTGTCCCGTAAAGTTCTACCCCTAAACAAGACTCTCAAGCCCCCTATGGCTACATTGTGGATGCTACTGAATAAGAAGGACGGATCTTCAATTTATAGAAGTCCAAACCTTTTCCTACAAGAAAAAGGACTAGCCAAATAT